>NW_021170557.1:0-1361 GCF_002162155.2 Triticum dicoccoides
GAATCACTTGCGGGTACTCAATGAGCTGACCCGACTTTAGTCACCATCTGTATAGTATGTATGTATGTATAGTATATACCCGTGATCACCTCCCAAGTGATCACGGCCCGATAGTATAGCAAGGCAGACTGACAAGAATGTAGGGCCAATGATGATAAACTAGCATCCTATACTAAGCATTTAGGATTGCAGGTAAGGTATCAACAGATGTAGCGACAATGTCAGGCTATGCATCAGAATAGGATTAAAGAAAGCAGTAACATGCTACACTACTCTAATGCAAGCAGTATAGAGAAGAGTAGGCGATATCTGGTGATCAAAGGGGGGGCTTGCCTGGTTGCTCTGGCAAGAGAGAGGGGTCGTCAACTCCGTAGTCGAACTGGTCAGCAGCAGCGTCGGTCTCGTAGTCTACCGGAGAGAAGAGGGGGAAGAAATAATGAATACAGAGCAAACAAAGCACCACAAAATATATCAAGGCAATACGCGGTGTTCGGTGTGCCCTAACGCGGTAGTAGGTGATACCGGTGAAGGGGGGAAGACCCCCGGGAAAGTATTCCCGGTGTTTCGTGTTTTCTGATAGATGAACCGGAGGGGGAAAGTTGCGGGTTTGATATGTTAGGGGTGTGTGGTGGACGAACGGGCTACGTATCCGGGTTCGTCTCGTCGTTCTGAGCAACTTTCATGTTGAAAATATTTTAATCCGAGTTACGGATTGAAAGATATGATTTTCTAAAGATTTTATTAATTCCTGGAATTTATTTAATTATTTAATTAATTCGGAAAATGGATTTATGACGTCAGCATGACGTCATGCTGACATCAGCAGTCAACAGGGGTTGACTGGGTCAAACTGACGCGTGGGTCCAATGGGACCCACCTGTCATACTCTGTTAGGTTAATTAGGATTTAGTTAAACTAATTACTGTTTAATTAAGCTAACAGGTTAATTAGATTAATTAATTAAGGTTAATTAACTTAATTAATTTAGTTAATTAATTAATTAATTAAATTTATTTTTATTTTAATTATTGTTTTATTTATTTATATATACTTTTTTTAACGTTCTGGGGTGGGACCCCCATGTCATTGGCCCCAGGGGGCCGATGCGGGCACGGGCGCGTGGGTGCCTGATACGGCACCCGCCCAGGCCAACCGCGATGGCGGGACTGGCGGGGCACGGTGGGGTGCCGGCGACGCAGGGAGGCAGGGGGCGTGCGCTTGTGGAGCCGGGCAAGGACGGCGACGAGCGGGCACGATGGGGGCGGGGCCGCTGTGAGCGCGGCCGAGGCGCGGGCCCGGCGCGTCGAGCGCGCACGCGGGCGCAGGCCGATGGCCGCAGGGGGTAGAGGGGCTCCGGGGTG
>NW_021170558.1:0-929 GCF_002162155.2 Triticum dicoccoides
ACCTATCCGCTTGGAACCTCTTATTGTACCTTCGTACCTTACTCTCGATGTATTTTATATGTTCAACTCGAGAGATAATCTTATGCTCATTCATGGGTTAACCCCAGATTGTTTCCCTCATAAGCATTATGTCGTAGCCGAGCTGCCCCTTACCTATTCGTAAGTACGATGGAGATCCTGAAGAAAGGATGCTGACTTCATCCTGATGGCTGGAAGAAGAGTAATGAAGACATCAATGTAATGGATCGATCTCTTCGAGAAGAGCAACCAAGACCGAGAAGATTCGTTAGAGTTTCGTAACCAGATCTCCCCCTTACTCTCCTCTTAAATCTCGGGACGAGATTTCTTGTAGTGGAGGAGAATTGTGACGCCCGGATAATTAAGCTATAGTAACCCTCACCAAATGATGCCACGTCACCTCGATTACTGTTGTTAATCACGCGTAGTTCAAAACCGATTCGAAATTCAAATTTAAAATAAAGTCAAACCAGTAAAATTTTCAAATGTCAGAACTAAAAAGTACAAACGGTGACAAATAAAGCATAGGTAATTATGGTGAAGAAACCACCCTTTTATAAAATGTTTGAATGCTCTAAAATGATTTAAGCAGTAGCTAAAACAACTAAATAAATGCCTTTTGTATTTATAAAATACTAAACTATTTTATTTGGGGGTTAGACCTTTTTGTGACCAAGGTATAACTAGTAATAATAATTTAGGTGCAACTTTTATGTTTTATAAAACTAAAATAATATAAATCCGTAGAAGAAAATAAATAAAAGAAAAGAGATAAAACAGAAAAACAAAAGACAAAAAAAATATAGGAGAGAAACCCCCCGGGGCTCCGGCCCAGCAGGCCACCGGCCCAACTAGGCCACGACCTGCCAGGCCGACCCAAATCTCCTTTGGCCCAACCGGCCTCCCCATAA
>NW_021170559.1:0-1149 GCF_002162155.2 Triticum dicoccoides
TTGCGAATATAAGATGAAAGCTTTATTGATCAAGGTGGGGTTCTGTGACGCCTTTGTCTGGTCGTTGAACACAAACGAAGTACGCGAAGTTGCAGCTATGGTGAACTTTTAATCTAAACAAAACCCAAAGTCTAAACGATGCCCTAAGGGCTGTATATATGGAGGAAGAGGGGGGAATTTCGTGGCCCTTGGTGGAGGGGTCCGAAATCAACCCTATCTCTTGTTTCCCCACACATACGGACTCTAAAAATAGCCTATACTTATGTATTTCGAAATTACATGGGCCTGGCCCAATAATAAGGTGACGCAGCACCTAAAATAGCCTCGGGACGAATTTTATGAAGTGGCATCTTGTATATTTCGTCCAAGGCTTCATGCACCCATTATGGTGGCTTCAAAGTCCTGAAATCATCACTTGTAACTCCGTTCTTGTTTCCCTTGCGCATGCCATCATCTCCATGCTTGTTCTTGCTCCAATGTTCATCCTTCTCCAAGCTAGGCCCTTCATTTGTAAGCAAAACGAATGTATCCAATTTAGGCAGCATCATATTCTCATGAACATTAGAATCATTACCAAGAAACGAAAGTACCTGGTAATTTAGTTGGTGTGCACGAGCTCTAGTAATTGGTCCAGTATGTATAGCAGCAGGGGCTGTGGGTGTAACAATTGTATTGATGTCCTCATCATCCTCCCCTTCTTGAAATGAAGTCGTCCTCGACGGAAGTTCATCTTCCTCAACCAAATAAGGCTTCAAATCTGCAATGTTAAAAGTGGGACTAACCCCAAAATCTGCAGGCAGCTCAAGTTTATATGCATTATCATTTATTTTCTCTAACACCTTAAAGGGACCATCAGCACGTGGCATTAACTTTGATTTGCGCAAATCAGGAAATCTATCCTTACGCAAATGTAACCAAACAAGATCTCCAGGTGCAAACACAACATGTTTTCTACCCTTATCTCCAGCAAGTTTATATTTAGCATTCATGCGCTCAATGTTTTCCTTAGTTAACTCATGCATTTTTAAAATCAATTCAGCACGTTGTTTAGCATCAAAATTAACCTTCTCCGAAGATGGAAGAGGCAACAAATCAATAGGTGCACGAGGTAGGAAACCATACACAACTTCAAAAGGGCACATCTTAGTA
>NW_021170560.1:0-866 GCF_002162155.2 Triticum dicoccoides
CCCAAGGTGCGCTTACGTGCATGACATTAACACTCGCCGTTTTGTCCTATTCTGGCCCGTTTTGTGGACTATTAGTCACCGTTTTTGGGTCCCGGGTGATTTTTATGGTTGCTGAACCCCTAGGTGCGCTTACGTATCATTCATCAACACTCACCATTTTGGCCGATTCTGACCCGTTTCATGGACTATTAGTCATCGTTTTGGGGTAAGAAGCAGTTTCCACGGTTACTGAACCCCGAGGTGCGCTTACGTGTATGTCATTAACACTTGCTATTTTGGCTAATTGTAGCCTGTTTCGTGGACTATTACTCACCATTTTGGGGTCTCGGAGCGATTTTTATGGTTGCTGAAACCCAAGGTGTGCTTGCGTGTCGTTCTTCAACACTCGCAATTTTGACCGATTCTGTCCCGTTTCATGCGCTATTACACATTGATTTGGGGTTCAGGAGCGATATTCATGGTTACTGAACCCCAATGTGCGCTTACATGCAGGTCATTAACACTTGCAGTTTTGGCCGATTCTGGCCCGTTTCGTGGATTATTACTCACCGTTTTTGGGCCCTGAAGCGATTTTCTAGTTTGATGTACCCCAAGGTGCGGTTACGTGCATGACATTAACACTCAACGTTTTCGCCGATTCTGGCCCGTTTCGTGGACTATTACTCACCGTTTTGGGGTCCCGGAGTGATTTTCTTGGTTGATCAACCCCAAGGTCCGCTTACGTGCATGACATTAACACTCGCTGTTTTGTCCTATTCTGGCCCGTTTTGTGGACTATTAGTCACCGTTTTCGGGTCCCGGGCGATTTTTATGGTTGCTGAACCCCTAGGTGCGCTTACGTATCATTCATCAACACTCACCGTTCT
>NW_021170561.1:0-1162 GCF_002162155.2 Triticum dicoccoides
CCTTTCTTGAACTTAGTGGTTTTATTGACCATCAACACTTGATGTTCCTTCCTGACTTCTACCTCTGCTGATTTCAGCATAGCAAATACTTCAGGAATGGTCTTTTCCATCCCCTGCATATTGAAGTTCATCACAAAGCTCTTGTAGCTTGGTGGAAGCGACTGGAGGATTCTGTCAATGACCGCATCATCCGGGAGATTAACTCCCAGCTGAGTCAAGCGGTTATGCAACCCAGACATAGTGAGTATGTGCTCACTGACAGAACTATTTTCCTCCATCTTACAGCTGAAGAATTTGTCGGAGACTTCATATCTCTCGACCCGGGCATGAGCTTGGAAAACCATTTTCAGCTCTTCGAACATCTCATATGCTCCATGTCTCTCAAAACGCTTTTGGAGCCCCGGCTCTAGGCTGTAAAGCATGCCGCACTGAACCAGGGAGTAGTCATCGGAACGTGCCTGCCAAGCGTTCATAACATCTTGTTCTGCAGGGAGAACGGGTGCGTCACCAAGCGGTGCTTGTAGGACATAATCTTTCTTGGCAGCTATGAGGATGATCCTCAGGTTCCGGACCCAGTCCGTATAGTTGCTGCCATCGTCTTTCAGCTTAGTTTTCTCTAGGAACGCGTTGAAGTTGAGGACTACGTTGGCCATTTGATCTACAAGACATATTGCAAAGATTTTAGACTAAGTTCGTGATAATTAAGTTCAACTAATCAAATTATTAGTGAACTCCCACTTAGATTAGACATCCCTCTAGTCATCTAAGTATTACATGATCCGAGTTAAACTAGACCATGTCCGATCATCACGTGAGACGGACTAGTCAACATCGGTGAACATCTTCATGTTGATCGTATCTTCTATACGACTCATGCTCGACCTTTCGGTCTTCTGTGTTCCGAGGCCATGTCTGTACATGCTAGGCTCGTCAAGTCAACCTAAGTGTTTGCATGTGTAAATCTGTCTTACACCCGTTGTATGTGAACGTCTGAATAAAACACCCGATCATCACGTGGTGTTTTGAAACAGCAAACTGTCGCAACGGTGCACAGTTAGGGGGAACACTTCTTGAATTTATTGTGAGGGATCATCTTATTTACTACCGTCGTTCTAAGTAAACAAGATGCAAAACATGATAAACATCACATGCAATCAAATAA
>NW_021170562.1:0-3353 GCF_002162155.2 Triticum dicoccoides
AATAGCTTCAATCTTGGCTTTGTCAACTTCAATTCCCTGTGGAGTAACAACATAGCCAAGAAAAGATACTCGGTCGGTGCAAAAGGTGCACTTCCCAAGGTTACCAAACAAACGTGCATCACGTAGAGCAATAAAAACAGCACGTAAATGTTCCAAATGTTCTTCCAAAGATCTGCTATAAATCAGTATATCATCAAAATAGACTACCACAAATCGTCCAATGAAAGCACGTAAAACTTCGTTCATTAGTCTCATGAAAGTACTAGGCGCATTAGTTAACCCAAAAGGCATGACTAACCACTCATATAATCCAAACTTAGTTTTAAATGTTGTTTTCCATTCATCTCCCAATTTCATACGAATTTGATGGTATCCACTACGCAAATCAACTTTGGAGAATATTGTAGAGCCACTCAATTCATCAAGCATATCATCTAGCGTAGGAATAGGATGACGATAACGAATAGTAATATTATTAATGCCTCTACAATCAACACACATACGTGATGTACCATCCTTTTTCGGCACTAGAATAATAGGAACAGCACAAGGACTAAGGGATTCGCGTATATAACCTTTGTCGAGAAGCTCTTGTACTTGACGCATAATCTCCTTCGTCTCCTCTGGATTGGTACGGTATGGTGCACGGTTTGGCAATGAAGCACCGGGAATTAAATCAATTTGATGCTCAATCCCTCGAATAGGCGGTAATCCCGGTGGCACGTCTTGTGGAAAGACGTCAGCGAACTCCTGCAAAATGTTAGTGACAGCAGGAGGCAAAGAGGAAGGCACGTCCTCGAATGAAAATAATGCCTCTTTGCACACAAAAGCATAGCAAACAGATTTGCTGAAATCTAGCTCATCAATATCAGATTTGGTGGCAAATAAACATGCACTTTTCAATTTAATTTCAGAAGCAACACTAGATGGTTTATTATTAGGCTTCATTTGTTGCTCAAATTCTTTTGCCACAATCTGATTTTCACTCTTATTCGTCTCCTGTTTTGCTTTATTAGCTCTATTAATATCATCTTTCAAAATGGAATCAGGAGTCATAGGAAGCAAAGTAATATTTTTATCCTTATGAACAAGAGTATAGTGATTGTTTCTACCATGGTGTACAGAATTTTTATCAAATTGCCATGGTCTATGATGAGGACATCAATACAATTGTTACACCCACAGCCCCTGCTGCTATACATACTGGACCAATTACTAGAGCTCGTGCACGCCAACTAAATTACCAGGTACTTTCGTTTCTTGGTAATGATTCTAATGTTCATGAGAATATGATGCTGCCTAAATTGGATACATTTGTTTTGCTTACAAATGAAGGGCCTAGCTTGGAGAAGGATGAACATTGGAGCAAGAACAAGCATGGAGATGATGGCATGCGCAAGGGAAACAAGAACGGAGTTACAAGTGATGATTTCAGGACTTTGAAGCCACCATAATGGGTGCATGAAGCCTTGGACGAAATATACAAGACGCCACTTCATAAATTTCGTCCCGAGGCTATTTTAGGTGCTGCGTCACCTTATTATTGGGCCAGGCCCATGTAATTTCGAAATACATCAGTATAGGCTATTTTTAGAGTCCGTATGTGTGGGGAAACAAGAGATAGGGTTGATTTCGGACCCCTCCACCAAGGGCCACGAAATTCCCCCTCTTCCTCCATATATACAGCCCTTAGGGCATCGTTTAGACTTTGGGTTTTGTTTAGATTAAAAGTTCGCCATAGCTGCAACTTCGCGTACTTCGTTTGTGTTCAACGACCAGACAAAGGCGTCACAGAACCCCACCTTGATCAATAAAGCTTTCATCTTATATTCGCAATATCCAGATTGCAATCTCAGTTTCTTGCTTGTTCTTCGTTTGCTCGCAGGAAACAGACCCTCGTGGTCAGGTTGATCGTGCTCCGGCGTGGTCAATAACCTCTCGGAGTTGGTTTAGCGATTGCTAAGGCGCGACGTCCTCGCACGTTCGTAGTCGGATCGTCAAAGTCGACTTCCACCAAAGCGAAATCCACCATCTCATCGAAAGACGGGACACCTTTGCCTCTATCAAAGAGGAAGGCACGTCCTCGAATGAAAATAATGCCTCTTTGCACACAAAAGCATAGCAAACAGATTTGCTGAAATCTAGCTCATCAATATCAGATTTGGTGGCAAATAAACATGCACTTTTCAATTTAATTTCAGAAGCAACACTAGATGGTTTATTATTAGGCTTCATTTGTTGCTCAAATTCTTTTGCCACAATCTGATTTTCACTCTTATTCGTCTCCTGTTTTGCTTTATTAGCTCTATTAATATCATCTTTCAAAATGGAATCAGGAGTCATAGGAAGCAAAGTAATATTTTTATCCTTATGAACAAGAGTATAGTGATTGTTTCTACCATGGTGTACAGAATTTTTATCAAATTGCCATGGTCTACCAAGTAATAAGGAACATGCTTGCATAGGTACCACATCACAATCAACATAATCAGCATATGTAGAGATACTAAAATGCACACGAACAGTACGTGTTACCTTAACCTTGCCGCTGTTGTTGAACCATTGGATGTAGTAAGGATGTGGATGTGGTCTTGTGGTGACAGAAAGCTTCTCCACCATCTCCATGCTAGCCAAGTTGTTGCAGCTCCCTCCGTCTATTGTGACGCGCACAGAACGTTCCTTCACAACTCCCTTGGTATGGAACAAATTGTGCCTCTGATTTTGCTCAGCTTGTGTGACCTGCACACTCAAAACACGTTGAGCAACTAAACATTCATACCTGTCAGCGTCTTCAGGAGCCATGTATTGCGTCTCATGATCAGAATCATCTCCACCATGTTCTTCACGTGTAATAAGAGCCAAAGTCTCCTCATCATAGTCACTAGCGGACTCATATCCACCATCTGCGGTAGCAATCATCACACGCGGAGATTGGCATTCTCTCGCATAATGACCTCCTCCCTTACAACGACGACAAATAATATCACTTGTGTGCCCTGTTGATGCCATGGAAGAAGAAGAACGATGTGCAGGCCCCGCAGGTGCGCTCTTGGCAGATAATGGTGGTTGTGCCTGTTTTCTTGTATCACGGCTGGAGGTGGCACCGGATGGAGGTGCTGGTGCAGTTGAAGTAGAAGATGCACGTGGTGTCCATGATGAAGGTCGGCCTGCAGAAAAGTTAGTTCGCCCCAATGCTTGTCGATCCTGCACTTCACGTTCAGCTTTACAAGCAAGATGGAATAAACGAGTGATATTAGTATACTCCTTATAGTCTAGAATGGTCTGAATCTCTCTATTTAATCCACCCAGAAAACGTGCAAGCATAGCTTCATTCTCCTCAACAATACCACATC
>NW_021170563.1:0-858 GCF_002162155.2 Triticum dicoccoides
TAAATCATTTTAACATGGCATAGGAGCAAATTAATGCAAACAACATTTTTAACATTTTGAACATGGATGAAAATGGCAAATTATGAAACTAGATGAAAATCTAAGCAAGTTTCATATATAAATCATTTTAATCCGATGCACGGTTTGTGAGTTATTAAATGCATGAAGTGCAAGGGGGTTTCTGCAAATCTGTAAATCCCTGGTTAATTGGCAAAATCGCAACAGGGAAAAAAACACGTATGCGGGCTGAATCTGAGGTGAACTGGGCCGGTTGGGGCTGCTCACATCGGGCCAAGGCCTGGTGGAGGAGAGGCTGGAGGAGGCCGGGCTGGATCGAACAGGCAGGGCGCGGTCAACCGGCCTCGCTGGCGGCTCAGTCAACACGAGCAGGCGGGCGAGCGGGCACCTCGTCCTCTGCTCGTCTCGTCAGGAAGCAGAGCCACGGCGGCGTTGCGGGAACCAGCAGCAGGGCACCGGCGCTGGAAGATCTGGCGGCCGGAGACGGCGAGATCCGAGCGAGGGGCGTCGAGACGCGCAGGACTCCGGGCGGAGCGGGGATGGAGCTCCAGCGGCGCGGACGGGGAGGCTTCGGGCGGCCATGGCGTGAACGGGGCGAACGCGACCCGATCCGGCGGGGTCAAACGAGGCAGCGGTTGCGTCAGTTCCCTGTGAAGAAGAACAGGGAGGGAGCATCCGGTGAGAGAGGGAGATCAGAGAAGGATAAGAAAAAGGGAGGGGAAGGAAGAGGGAGGAGGAGCACGGGCCTGGGCGCTCGCGAGAGGAGGCGGAGCTCCTGCAGGTGCTGCTGCTCGTCGCCGGCGGGGCTGCGCGAGATGGAGGCGCACGGGAGAAGATGAG
>NW_021170564.1:0-1303 GCF_002162155.2 Triticum dicoccoides
ACTTGTGTTTCATTAAGTAGACATACCCATATCTACTCAAGTCATCTGTGAGAGTGAGAACATAACGATATCCTCCGCGAGCCTCAACGCTCATTGGACCGCACACATCGGTATGTATGATTTCCAACAAGTTGGTTGCTCGCTCCATTGTTCCGGAGAACGGAGTCTTGGTCATTTTGCCCAAGAGGCATGGTTCGCACGTGTCAAATGATTCATAATCAAGAGACTCTAAAAGTCCATCGGCATGGAGCTTCTTCATGCGCTTGACACCAATGTGACCAAGGCGGCAGTGCCACAAGTATGTGGGACTATCGTTATCAACTTTAAATCTTTTGGCATCTACACTATGAACATGTGTAATATTACGCTCAAGATTCATTAAGAATAAACCATTGACCATCGGAGCATGACCATAAAACATATCTCTCATATAAATCGAACAACCATTATTCTCAGACTTAAATGAGTAGCCATCTCGTATTAAACGAGATCCTGATACAATGTTCATGCTCAAACTTGGCACTAAATAACAATTATTAAGGTTCAAAACTAATCCCGTAGGTAAATGTAGAGGTAGCGTGCCGACGGCGATCACATCGACTCTGGAACCATTCCCGACGCGCATCGTCACCTCGTCCTTTGCCAGTCTCCATTTATTCCGCAGCTCCTGCTGTGAGTTACAAATATGAGCAACGGCACCGGTATCAAATACCCAGGAGTTACTACGATTACTGGTAAGGTACACATCAATCACATGTATATCAAATATACCTTTGGTGTTGCCGGCCTTCTTATCCGCTAAGTATTTGGGGCAGTTCCGCTTCCAGTGACCCTTACCCTTGCAATAAAAGCACTCAGTCTCAGGCTTGGGTCCATTCTTTGACTTCTTCCCGGTAACTGGCTTACCAGGCGCGGCAACATCTTTGCCGTCCTTCTTGAAGTTCTTCTTACCCTTGCCCTTCTTGAACTTAGTGGTCTTATTGACCATCAACACTTGATGTTCTTTCTTGATTTCAGCCTCTGCTGACTTCAGCATCGAGAACACTTCAGGAATGGTCTTTTCCATTCCCTGCATGTTGTAGTTCATCACAAAGCTCTTGTAGCTTGGTGGGAGCGACTGGAGGATTCTGTCAATGACCGCCTCATCTGGGAGGTTAATGTTCAGCTGGGTCATACGGTTGTGCAACCCAGACATCTTCAGGATGTGCTCACTGACAGAACTGTTCTCCTCCATCTTACAACTGTAGAACTTGTCGGAGACATCATATCTCTCGACCCGGGCATGAGCTTGAAAAACTAGTTT
>NW_021170565.1:0-2268 GCF_002162155.2 Triticum dicoccoides
GGAACGCTCACGTATGATGATCCTCGGGCTGGAGCACATGATTAAAGCGGTTGCGGCATTGTAGCGCGTCATGCCTGAATTTGGAGCAAACTTGGCACTTGAGGTTGTTTCTGCCATTGCCGCGTATGCGCCCACCATTGCCACGACCAGCAGTGTCGACGGTCAGGATTTGAGCTACATAAAAATAAAATGCGCCTTATATGATGTTAGACCAGATCACAGCTAAATTCAGAAAAGAAAGGCAGATAGGTTTGTAACTAGTTTGTGGTGCCATGTGTACAGGATTCGGTAGAGGTTCACTTGACACTTCAGAGTTCAAGGATGGAGGTGACATGCTTTGTTTCTGCTTCAAGAACCATGATGGAGTAGCCCATTTCAAAACTTGGAGTAGCAAGCTCAAGCCCGGTTTCTGAACTTCAGTGGAACATCATTTTCTGGACTTGCTTACCATGTTATGTAGCTAGCACTGTGCGAGAGTAGCTGTGGGTTTTTCTTCCTGAATGTTTCGACGATGATCTCAACTTTGCAGGTCAGAAGTCGATGGGAGGTCGACACGGCGTCCGTTCCCCTGCCGTATCTGCACCCAGCAGGGACCCTCACCAGGCCTCCACTTTGCCGGGCCACCGTATCCTGCCGGGCAAAGGGTAGCCCGGCCATAGCGTACTGCACGCGACCAGTTCTGTAACACTTGAGACGGAACAGCAGCAGCAGCGGCAGCAAAGATACTGCTGCTCCTTCCTCACTCGTACTCTGCTCCCTTCTCGTGATGCTCGTCTTGCTGCTCACCAGAGTGAACCACCACCGACGATGACAAACAGGGCCGTTTATGATCTTTTCTGAACCAGCAACAAACAGCACAGCACAGCACTCTGTGTATATATCCCTGCCTCAGTGTCTGAACTTTTGTTTGAAACAGAGTTCCTGAACTTCCTAATTAACATGTTGTAATGTGTATGAATATTTTTTAAATGCCGGTAACATTCTTTTGAATGGTACATAAAATCTATTTCATATACTACGTAAATGTTTTATTACATGTTGTAATCCTTCTGTGTAAATGTTTGAGAGGAAAATCAACCTTGCGTCGCAGGAGAGAAGAGAGAAGTCTATGGGCGACGCTACAGGTTGTGTGGGTGTGTAACTTAATATAACAAAAAGAGATTTGGGTTTGTGACCTCCAAATTGCAGCAGATTTGGGTTATAAGAAGAATTTCCACCTCTCCTTTGGTTCTTCTTCTTGATGATACAGCTCCTTCTACCTGTGTACAATCCATGGAGTGTCAGTTAACTTCTGTTGTGAAATGATGAAAGTTTTGCACTTACATGTGTTGCAGGAATGATGATTGCTCCTGCAGCAAAACGTTTCATATCCGTTCGCAGGATATGAAACCCACAAATCCATGCAAATTTTGTGCAATTACACCCATAAAAGAATACACTTTGGTAAACAAATACTACAGCACCGCACAATGCACTGCCATTCAAATATTCAACTGAATGGGATCAATGTTGTACAGTAACAGTAACAACAGCACCAATGGGATTATTTTACAGAAAGCAGTTCTCTCTAGGTTCACATTTACAATTTGCATCATCATTTTCGATGTCTCCTCTTTGTATTAAGAAAAAGAGTATCTTCTTCACATTGCACACAAATATTGACTCGCTGAGCGCACCTGAGCTGCCTAGGGGATAAAATTTGGTCCAAAACTACGATGTACAGGTATTTCACTCCGATAATGTACTTAACTCTGATAATACTGAAGAATCTGCAGCAGGAGCATACTCGTCCCCGCAGAAGAAGGGCTCAGGAGGCATCTCCAGGCCATCGATGCCAGCTTCGAGCATGTCTAGCACCTCGCTCATGGCCGGTCGATCGTCTGGCTTCATCTGGATGCACCAAAGCGCAACGACGCACAGCTTCCTCTCCACCTGATGGATACCAACAGCCTCTTGCCGAGACAGCTGATTGTACACCCATGACGGGTAGTACGTCTGGCTTCTTGACGCTTGTGGGTCCACGTTCCTCCGTCCTCCGGCCATCTCTAGCAACAACATCCCGAAGCTGTAGACATCAGACTTGGAGGATATGGCGCCAAAGCTACGGGACACCATCTCAGGAGCTATGTAACCAACTGTTCCCCGGGCAGCACTCACTGGCAAAAAGCTGTTGTCCCTGGGGTACAGTTTCGCCAGCCCAAAGTCAGCAATTTTTGGGGTGAAATCACTGTCTAACAGGATGTTGTGCGGCTTGATGTCGAAGTGTAA
>NW_021170566.1:0-2268 GCF_002162155.2 Triticum dicoccoides
GGAACGCTCACGTATGATGATCCTCGGGCTGGAGCACATGATTAAAGCGGTTGCGGCATTGTAGCGCGTCATGCCTGAATTTGGAGCAAACTTGGCACTTGAGGTTGTTTCTGCCATTGCCGCGTATGCGCCCACCATTGCCACGACCAGCAGTGTCGACGGTCAGGATTTGAGCTACATAAAAATAAAATGCGCCTTATATGATGTTAGACCAGATCACAGCTAAATTCAGAAAAGAAAGGCAGATAGGTTTGTAACTAGTTTGTGGTGCCATGTGTACAGGATTCGGTAGAGGTTCACTTGACACTTCAGAGTTCAAGGATGGAGGTGACATGCTTTGTTTCTGCTTCAAGAACCATGATGGAGTAGCCCATTTCAAAACTTGGAGTAGCAAGCTCAAGCCCGGTTTCTGAACTTCAGTGGAACATCATTTTCTGGACTTGCTTACCATGTTATGTAGCTAGCACTGTGCGAGAGTAGCTGTGGGTTTTTCTTCCTGAATGTTTCGACGATGATCTCAACTTTGCAGGTCAGAAGTCGATGGGAGGTCGACACGGCGTCCGTTCCCCTGCCGTATCTGCACCCAGCAGGGACCCTCACCAGGCCTCCACTTTGCCGGGCCACCGTATCCTGCCGGGCAAAGGGTAGCCCGGCCATAGCGTACTGCACGCGACCAGTTCTGTAACACTTGAGACGGAACAGCAGCAGCAGCGGCAGCAAAGATACTGCTGCTCCTTCCTCACTCGTACTCTGCTCCCTTCTCGTGATGCTCGTCTTGCTGCTCACCAGAGTGAACCACCACCGACGATGACAAACAGGGCCGTTTATGATCTTTTCTGAACCAGCAACAAACAGCACAGCACAGCACTCTGTGTATATATCCCTGCCTCAGTGTCTGAACTTTTGTTTGAAACAGAGTTCCTGAACTTCCTAATTAACATGTTGTAATGTGTATGAATATTTTTTAAATGCCGGTAACATTCTTTTGAATGGTACATAAAATCTATTTCATATACTACGTAAATGTTTTATTACATGTTGTAATCCTTCTGTGTAAATGTTTGAGAGGAAAATCAACCTTGCGTCGCAGGAGAGAAGAGAGAAGTCTATGGGCGACGCTACAGGTTGTGTGGGTGTGTAACTTAATATAACAAAAAGAGATTTGGGTTTGTGACCTCCAAATTGCAGCAGATTTGGGTTATAAGAAGAATTTCCACCTCTCCTTTGGTTCTTCTTCTTGATGATACAGCTCCTTCTACCTGTGTACAATCCATGGAGTGTCAGTTAACTTCTGTTGTGAAATGATGAAAGTTTTGCACTTACATGTGTTGCAGGAATGATGATTGCTCCTGCAGCAAAACGTTTCATATCCGTTCGCAGGATATGAAACCCACAAATCCATGCAAATTTTGTGCAATTACACCCATAAAAGAATACACTTTGGTAAACAAATACTACAGCACCGCACAATGCACTGCCATTCAAATATTCAACTGAATGGGATCAATGTTGTACAGTAACAGTAACAACAGCACCAATGGGATTATTTTACAGAAAGCAGTTCTCTCTAGGTTCACATTTACAATTTGCATCATCATTTTCGATGTCTCCTCTTTGTATTAAGAAAAAGAGTATCTTCTTCACATTGCACACAAATATTGACTCGCTGAGCGCACCTGAGCTGCCTAGAGGATAAAATTTGGTCCAAAACTACGATGTATAGGTATTTCACTCCGATAATGTACTTAACTCTGATAATACTGAAGAATCTGCAGCAGGAGCATACTCGTCCCCGCAGAAGAAGGGCTCAGGAGGCATCTCCAGGCCATCGATGCCAGCTTCGAGCATGTCTAGCACCTCGCTCATGGCCGGTCGATCGTCTGGCTTCATCTGGATGCACCAAAGCGCAACGACGCACAGCTTCCTCTCCACCTGATGGATACCAACAGCCTCTTGCCGAGACAGCTGATTGTACACCCATGACGGGTAGTACGTCTGGCTTCTTGACGCTTGTGGGTCCACGTTCCTCCGTCCTCCGGCCATCTCTAGCAACAACATCCCGAAGCTGTAGACATCAGACTTGGAGGATATGGCGCCAAAGCTACGGGACACCATCTCAGGAGCTATGTAACCAACTGTTCCCCGGGCAGCACTCACTGGCAAAAAGCTGTTGTCCCTGGGGTACAGTTTCGCCAGCCCAAAGTCAGCAATTTTTGGGGTGAAATCACTGTCTAACAGGATGTTGTGCGGCTTGATGTCGAAGTGTAA
>NW_021170567.1:0-1026 GCF_002162155.2 Triticum dicoccoides
CTCGTCAGGTCGCCATGGCTGAT
Source organism: Triticum dicoccoides (assembly GCF_002162155.2). Classification (NCBI taxonomy): domain Eukaryota; kingdom Viridiplantae; phylum Streptophyta; class Magnoliopsida; order Poales; family Poaceae; genus Triticum; species Triticum dicoccoides. Next base: position 24 of record NW_021170567.1, read on the forward strand.
CGTCCGCCGCCGCAGAAGCCACAGGGACACACTCAGTCCTACTCCATTGATCCCCACTGGTACATGGACTCTGGGGCGACAGAGCACCTGACCAGTGAGATGGGGAAGCTTCACACTCGTGAACCCTACCATGGCTCCGACAAGATCCACACCGCCAATGGAGCAGGTATGCACATCTCTCATATTGGTCAAGCATCACTTCTCACTAGACATGCCAATAGGAGTCTTCAACTTCGCAATGTTCTTCGAGTTCCATCTGTGACACGTAATCTTCTTTCAGTTCCTAAACTCACTCGTGATAATAATGTGCTTTGTGAATTTCATCCTTTTGATCTTTTTATTAAGGATCGAGGCACGAGGGACATTCTTCTTAGTGGGCGGCTCTGCCAAGGTCTCTATCGTCTGGAGCATCCTGGCGTCGCTCGCGTCTTCAGTGGAGTTCGGGTATCTCCGTCACAGTGGCATGCTCGTCTTGGTCACCCGGCCACACCTATTGTCCGGCATGTTTTGCGTCGTCATGAGCTTCCTAGTGTGTCTAGTAATAAAGATGTAGCAGTGTGTGATGCTTGTCAGCAGGGGAAGAGTCATCAACTTCCTTTTTCGGAGTCCAGTCGTGAGGTCAAACATCCTTTAGAACTTGTGTTTTCAGATGTATGGGGTCCTGCTCAGACTTCTGTTAGTGGTCATAATTATTATATCAGTTTTGTTGATGCTTACAGCCGCTTTACCTGGCTTTATCTTATCAAACGTAAATCTGATGTGTTTGACATTTTTGTTCAGTTCCAAAAACATGTTGAACGCCTTCTCAAGCACAAAATTGTTCATGTTCAGTCGGACTGGGGTGGCGAGTATCGCAACCTCAACTCCTTCTTTCAGTCGCTTGGGATCACTCACCGTTTAGCATGTCCACATACACATCAGCAGAATGGTTCAGTAGAACGTAAGCATCGTCACATTGTTGAAGCTGGTCTGACTCTTTTGGCCCATGCATCTGTTCCGTTTC
>NW_021170568.1:0-1164 GCF_002162155.2 Triticum dicoccoides
AGAGGTGAACATGGTTGCCCCAGCAAAGGCAAATTATCTGAAGTGGTCTCAAACACCCATCACATTCGACCAATCTGATCACCCGACTCATATTGCCACCCCCGGGAGGCAAGCTTTGGTGGTCGATCCAGTTGTCGAAGGCACTCGACTGACAAAGGTGCTGATGGATGGTGGAAGTGGGCTGAACTTATTGTATGCAGACACATTGAAAGGTATGGGCATTCCGATGTCCCGACTGAGCACTAGTAACATGAGCTTCCATGGAGTTATACCAGGGAAGAAGGCCGAGTCACTCGGCCAAATAGCTTTGGACGTAGTGTTTGGTGATTCGAAGCATTTTCGCAAAGAAAAGTTGACATTTGAGGTCGTGGATTTTCAAAGTGCATATCATGCCATTTTGGGGAGGCCGGCCTATGCACGGTTCATGGCTCGACCATGTTACATGTACCTCAAATTGAAGATGCCCGGTCCCAAAGGTGTGATCACTGTCACCGGTGATAGGAAAAAGGCAGAGGAGTGCTTTCAGAAGGGCTCCAAGATTGCCGATTCCCAAGTGACAGCGGTCGAGTTCGAAGAATACAAGCAAAACGCAGATCCGAGTGACTTGCTGCGATCCAAGAAGCCCGCCACAGAGTCTGCATTCCAGTCGTCCGGTGAGACGAAGCCTGTTCACATTCACCCGACCGATCCCGAAGCAGCTCCGACCCGCATCTCCACAACACTCGACACAAAATAGGAAGAAGCGCTCATCCAGTTCCTCCGTGAGAACTGGGACATTTTTGCATGGAAGCCCGCTGACATGCCAGGTGTTCCCAGGGGACTGGCTGAGCATCGCCTAAGAGTCGACTCGTCTGCAAAACCAGTCAAAGAGCATCTTCGGCGGTCCGCCGTCCAGAAGAGAAAGGCCATCGGTGAAGAAGTGGCTCGACTGTTGGCGGCAGGATTTATCCGAGAGATATACCACTCCGAGTGGCTCGCTAATGTCGTCATGGTTCCTAAGAAGGACAAGTCGCTCCGAATGTGCATTGATTTCAAGCACATCAACCGGGCCTGCCCGAAAGATCACTTTCCTCTCCCTCGCATAGATCAAATTGTTGACTCGACCGCGGGATGCGAGAGGTTGTCTTTTTTAGATGCTTACTCCGGGTACCACCAGATCCGTCT
>NW_021170569.1:0-675 GCF_002162155.2 Triticum dicoccoides
AAATTCAAAAAATGAAATCCCTTTGTAACAGACGAGTTTCCGTATGAAACCCTGATACTTCGAAGGAGATTGTCTGTTTTGTACACGAAGTGCATCCAGTTTTTGCCGTAAGCCTCTCTACTTTCTTGCACGTGCTATGTGGGTGAAATGATGATACCATGCCAACTTGGAACCTTATCAGAGTTCATTTCAAATGCTTTTCAATTTCATGGTCTTATAGCTGAAAATAATCAGTAAATGCGTGAAAAGTAACAGATGAAGTAAGAAAGGGTTGTAAATTGATGATGTGGCTTTGAATGCTGCATTTTGAACACAGAAAAACAAGGAGGTTCAAATAAGTTCAAAAGAAATGAAATCCCTTTGTAACAGACGAGTTTCCGTATGAAACCCTGATACTTCGAAGGAGATTGTCTGTTTTGTACACGAAGTGCATCCAGTTTTTTTCGTAAGCCTCTCTACTTTCTTGCACATGCTATGTGGGTGAAGTGATGATACCATGCCAACTTGGAACCTTATCAGAGTTCATTTCAAATGCTTTTCAATTTCATGGTCTTATAGCTCAAAATAATCAGTAAATGCATGAAAAATAACAAATGAAGTCAGGATGGGTTGTAAATTGATGATGTGGCTTTGAATGTTGCATTTTGAACACAGAAAAACAAGGGGGGTCCAAGA
>NW_021170570.1:0-1217 GCF_002162155.2 Triticum dicoccoides
AAATTTATGAAGTGGCATCTTGTATATTTCGTCCAAGGCTTCATGCACCCATTATGGTGGCTTCAAAGTCCTGAAATCATCACTTGTAACTCCGTTCTTGTTCCCCTTGCGCATGCCATCATCTCCATGCTTGTTCTTGCTCCAATGTTCATCCTTCTCCAAGCTAGGCCCTTCATTTGTAAGCAAAACAAATGTATCCAATTTAGGCAGCATCATATTCTCATGAACATTAGAATCATTACCAAGAAACGAAAGTACCTGGTAATTTAGTTGGCGTGCACGAGCTCTAGTAATTGGTCCAGTATGTATAGCAGCAGGGGCTGTGGGTGTAACAATTGTATTGATGTCCTCATCACAAACCGTGCACCATACCGTACCAATCCAGAGGAGACGAAGGAGATTATGCGTCAAGTACAAGAGCTTCTCGACAAAGGTTATATACGCGAATCCCTTAGTCCTTGTGCTGTTCCTATTATTCTAGTGCCAAAAAAGGATGGTACATCACGTATGTGTGTTGATTGTAGAGGCATTAATAATATTACTATTCGTTATTGTCATCCTATTCATAGGCTAGATGATATGCTTGATGAATTGAGTGGCTCTACAATATTCTCCAAAGTTGATTTGCGTAGTGGCTACCATCAAATTCGTATGAAATTGGGAGATGAATGGAAAACAGCATTTAAAACTAAGTTTGGATTATATGAGTGGTTAATCATGCCTTTTGGGTTAACTAATGCACCTAGTACTTTCATGAGATTAATGAACGCAGTTTTACGTGCTTTCATTGGACGATTTGTGGTAGTTTACTTCGATGACATATTGATTTATAGCAGATCTTTGGAAGAACATTTGGAACATTTACGTGCTGTTTTTATTGCTCTACGTGATGCACGTTTGTTTGGTAACCTTGGGAAGTGCACCTTTTGCACCGACCGAGTATCTTTTCTTGGCTATGTTGTTACTCCACAGGGAATTGAAGTTGATAAAGCCAAGATTGAAGCTATTGAGAGTTGGCCGCAGCCCAAAATGGTCACACAAGTGAGGAGTTTTCTTGGCCTCGCTGGATTCTATAGGCGTTTTGTGAGAGATTTCAGCACCATTGCTGCACCTCTCAATGAGCTTACAAAGAAAGATGTGCCTTTTCTTTGGGGTACCGCACAGGAAGAAGCCTTCACGGTATTGAAAGATAAGTTGACACATGCTCCTTTACTCCA
>NW_021170571.1:0-1429 GCF_002162155.2 Triticum dicoccoides
TGGCCTATTACTCACTGTTTTGATGTCTCGGAGTGATTTCCATGATTAAGGAACCCCAGGGTGCGTTTAAGTGTCGGTCATCAGCACTCACTATTTTGGCCGATTCTGGTCCGTTTCGTGTACTATTACTCACTGTTTTGGGGTCCCAGAGCGATTTCCACGATTGACGATCCCCGGGGTGCGTTTACGTGTCCGTCGTCAACACTCAAAGTTTTGACCAATTCTGACCCGTTTCGTGGACTATTACTCATCGTTTTGGTGTACCGAAGCGATTTCCATAGTTGTTGAACCCCGAGGTGCGCTTACGTGTCGGTCATCAACACTCGCAGTTTTGGCCAATTCTGGCCTATTTCACGGCCTATTACTCACTGTTTTGGGGTCCTAAAGAGATTTCCATGGTTGTCGAACCCCAAGGTGTGCTTACGTGTTGGTCGTCAAGAATCGCAGTCTGGGCCGATTTTGGCCCATTTCTTGGACTATTACTCAGTTTTGGGTTCCCGAAGTGATTTCCACGATTGACGAACCCCTGGGTGCGTTTACGTGTGGGTCCTCAGGACTCACAATTTTGCCGATTCTGGTCAGTTTCGTGCACTATTACTCACCGTTTTGGGGATCCAGAGCGATTTCCATGATTGACGATCCCCAGGTTGAGTTTACGTGTCCGTCGTCAACACTCAAAGTTTTGGCCAATTCTGACCCGTTTAGTGGACTATTACTCACCGTTTTGCTGTCCCGAAGTGATTTCCATAGTTGTTGAATCCCAAGGTGCGCTTACGTGTCGGTCATCAACACTCGCAGTTTTGGCCGATTCTGGGCTCTTTCATGGACTATTACTCACTGTTTTGGGGTCCCGAAGTGATTTCCATGGTTGTCGGACCCCATGGTGTGCTTATGTGTTGGTCGTTAAGACTCGCAGTCTGGGCCGATTCTAGCCCATTTCGTGGATTATTACTCACTGTCTTGTGGTCCCGGAGTGATTTCCTCGATTAACGAACTTAACCCCGGGGTGCGTTTATGTGCCGGTCAGCAACACTCACAGTTTTTGTCGATTCTGCCCCGTTTCATGGCCTATTACTCAGTGTTTTGAGGTCTCGGAGTGATTTCCACGATCATGGAACCCTAGGGTGCGTTTAAGTGTCGGTCATCAGCACTCACTATTTTGGCTGATTCTAGTCCGTTTCATGTACTATTACTCACTGTTTTGGGGTCCCAAAGCAATTTCCACGATTGACGATCCCCGGGGTGCGTTTACGTGTCCGTCGTCAACACTCAAAGTTTTGGCCAATTCTGACCCGTTTCATGGACTATTACTCGCCGTTTTGGTGTACCGAAGCTATTTCCATAGTCGTTGAACCCCGAGGTGCACTTACGTGTCGGTCATCAACACTCGCAGTTTTGGCCAATTCTGGCCTATTTCATGGCCTATTAC
>NW_021170572.1:0-1307 GCF_002162155.2 Triticum dicoccoides
ATCCCGTGACCACATTCACCCCGAAGTTGGATGAAGCCATAGTTATTCCTTAGAATAGCTTTTTGAGTAGTGCACACCCTGTCGTGTTGACTACGGAGTGGAATCCATCGTACCTCCTTCATTATGCATGTTTTCATCATGACTGATCCTTATCTTTGCAAATGCTCAATGCTGAACTACCCCTGTTACATGTTAGCAGGATGGTTAGACCCGCTGGTCGTGGCTGTGGTGCCAACGACCCACCACCGCCTGAATTCTTTACTGGAATGAGGCAACAGTTTGAGTTAACTCGCCAGTTCATGGAAGGAATGATGGCTCAGTTTCCTCGTCCGAACATGAATCAACATCCAACCCGAGTAACTCTGCAGGACTTCATGCGCCTCAACCCATCTATCTACCGCAGCTCAACTCAACCCCTTGATGCTGATGACTGGCTCCACGACATCACATATGAAATGGAGTCTGCTAGTGTTGCCCCTGCCAGCTATGTCACCTTCGCATCTTTCTTTCTGAAGGGTCCTGCTGCTCAATGGTGGGACAGCCACAGGCGTACCCTACCTGCTGGAACGGTCATTACTTGGCCGGATTTCCAAGCTGCCTTCCGTGCCCGTTTCATTCCTCAGGGAACCATGGACAGGAAGAAGCGAGAGTTCCGCAACCTCACCCAAGGCAACAAGACTGTAGATGCTTATCAACGGGAATTTCTGGACTTGTCACGTTATGCTGAAGAAGACATTGCAACTGATGCTCGTAAGCAAGAAAAGTTTCGTGATGGACTTCACCCAGATATCAAGTTAGCACTGCTCATTCATGACTTTGCCGACTTCGCCACCTTGGTGAACAAGGCTATTCAGGTTGAGACTGGTCTTCAAGAACACCAGGGATCCCTCAGGCGTAGCCGTGACGCTGGCCCACCTTCGGGCCCGTCAGCGCAGAAGCGTCGGATATGGATTCCCCACAGCATGTATCGTCCAACTGCACCTGCACCAAGACAGTCCTATGTTGCACCTCGTCTGCCTCCTCAACCGCAGAGGCAGCCCCTTCGGGCTGTACCACCCCAAGCTTCTGCTCCCAATCCCAATGCTGGTCTGTGCTTCAAGTGTGGCCTTCCAGGTCACCGCTCCAGGAAATGCCCTCAGAATCAGAATCAGCTGGCTCTGTCTTCAACCGACCGTAACAATCAGCCCCATAACAACAGTGCCAGACCTTATGGTCGTGGTCAGGCTAATCATATTGATCTGAATGAAGCTCAAGACCAGCCTGCCACTGTGATGGGTACTCTCCTTGTTAATTCAGTACCAGCTTCT
>NW_021170573.1:0-1767 GCF_002162155.2 Triticum dicoccoides
CCCTATGGGTTGAACATATGCCTTCTCTAAACCGTGTGAACCCGAAAGTTTTCACGAGTCATACCCTTCTGGTGCTTCACCAGACAAAATTTCAACACTACAACTTCATCGAACGTGAGAAGTGAATGAAAGGTTATGCATTGGAGAAGTGGGAGTCGACCTTGAACTTGTGTTCATGCCCATGGACGCGATATATATCCTATCATGAAAGCTTCTTGTAACAATAACTATTTCCTTGATAACTAACCTATGGTATCTGTGAATTGATCCCTTGCAACCGTGGTTCCGACCATGATTGTTCTTCTTTGATCTCATTTCTCGGACAAGTTAAAACAATTGTCTCCTATGGATCAATACGCCAGTCCAACCTTTACTTTGATCTTGTGTCGAGTATTACCCCCCTGGTATCTCGAGATTATCATGGAACTGCATAACTTCTTATGAGTTCGTCATCAAGTGCTACCTTCCAACTAATTCCAATTTTTCACGGGCTCTGAGTTATTGAACACTCAAAGACACCGATAACTGAACCAAGTCCGCTCTTCGGTTCAACAACTCTTCAGTAAGCTTCTATAAGTACGAGTTTGTACCCGATCACGCCATTCCTAGCCTGTTTGGCTATATCATTGTCGTGACGATTCTAACTGTGCTACCTGGTCCTTATTCTCGGAGCACCAATTTTCGACGATGAACTAACCTTATGTCGATCCTCATCGTCATATCATTTCGCCTTGAACAACAAGCTTGGTTTCGAGTTTGTGTCGTACCCTTGGTTCCAATAACCTTTCACTTCATCATTACTTGACTTGATGTCGTTACCGATCGATTACATCTTCATGAACTCTCGCGACAAAGGTGTCGTGATCATCAACATTCTGAGCTCATCCAGGATATCAATTGAATTCATGATGAGAAATAACATCCTTGCCCTCGATGAATTGTATTATCGTCGACCACTTTATTGCCTTCCCACCAACACAAGCTTGTTCATGTTTGGTGTTATACCTTGAGTTCCTTGCTATCCAGCAATTGTTCTTCTTTACCTTGGAGTATTACCATCCTTTATGTCAAGAATGTTCTGAGATTTGTTCCACCTCTTGAGAATTCTTGACATAGAAATACTTCTCACCATCACCATTCTATCTTGGTCCCTGTGTTAATTCCAACAAGTGAACGGTGTTGTTTGGATTCTTTCCTTCTAGCAACCCTATTTTTTTTGAAGTTAATGGTCGAAAGTTCATTCTTAGGCTATTGACTATTGAATCACCATTCTGACATTGGTCGTGCAACCCAACCCATATTTCGGGCGCACCTTTCAACCAATGTTTAATCGTGTATGTTTTCCTCGAGCATACATTTTATACCATTTGATCTGACAAATGTCATCTTCTTGTTCACATTATTGTGGAAATCCATCTTTTGAAAATCTCAATGAATTGTCGCTGAGTCAATCAGCCACCTCCTCACCTCTCCTTGGTTTAATGATGAACTATTGTTTCAGGAACCCGCTCCCATAGTTCATTTCCCGAGAATCTTGCAATGCCATTTCAATGATTTGTGTTGCGCCTTTTCTTCTCGGACATCCTGAGTCTGAGGCATCATGACACCAATTGGATCTGAATCTCGGTCAGATATGATGGTTGGGACAACTTTCCAGGAATTATGTTGTTTGTCCTTTGATGGCCCGGTAACATGATGTCATGCCTAGCACCCCCCTGGCTGGAGGACCTATCATTATAGATTCCTTTTCAGCAAGGTTATTCATTC
>NW_021170574.1:0-899 GCF_002162155.2 Triticum dicoccoides
ACTCTAGTGTAAAATTATTTGTACTAGGCTATAGAGCTAGTGCAACTCTAGTGTAAAATTATTTCAACTTGCTTATAGAGCTAGTTCAACTCTAGTGTAAAATTATTTAAACTAGCTTATTGTGCTAGTTCAACTCTAGTGTAAAATTATTTGTACTAGGCTATGGAGCTAGTTCAACCCTAGTGTAAAATTATTTGAACTAGCTTATAGAGATAGTTCAACTCTATTGTAAAATTATTTGTAGTAGGCTATAGAGCTAGTTCAACTGTACTGTAAAATTATTTGTATTAGGCTATAGAGCTAGTTCAACCCTAGTGTAAAATTATTTGAACTAGCTTATAGAGCTAGTTAAACTCTAGTGTCAAATTATTTGAACTAGAGCTAGTTCAACTCTAGTGTAAAATTATTCGTACTAGGCTATAGAGCTAGTTCAACTCTAGTGTTAAATTATTTGTACTAGGCCATAGAGCTAGTTCAACTCTAGTGTAAAATTATTTGAACTAGCTTATAGAGCTAGGTCAACTCTATTGTAAAATTATTTTAACTAGCTTATAGAGCTAGTTCAACTCTAGTGTAAAATTATTTGAACTAGCTTATAGTGCTAGTTCAACTCTAGTGTAAAATTATTTGTAGTAGGCTATAGAGCTAGTTCAACTCTGGAGTAAAATTATTTGAACTAGCTTATAGAGCTAGTTCAACTCTAGTGTAAAATCATTTGTAATAGGCTATAGAACTAGTTCAAATCTAGTGTAAAATCATTTGTATTAGGCTATAGAGCTAGGTCAACTCTATTGTAAAATTATTTTAACTAGCTTATAGAGCTAGTTCAACTCTAGTGTAAAATTATTTGTACTAGGCTATAGAGCTAGTGCAACTCTAGTGTAAAATTATTTCAACTT
>NW_021170575.1:0-1045 GCF_002162155.2 Triticum dicoccoides
TCTAGTGCAAGTGGGAGACTGTTGGAAATATGCCCTAGAGGCAATAATAAAAGTGTTATTATTATATTTCTTTGTTCATGATAATAGTCTTTTATTCATGCTATAACTGTATTATCCGGAAATCGTAATACACGTGTGAATACATAGACCACAATATGTCCCTAGTGAGCCTCTAGTTGACTAGCTCGTTGTGATCAACAGATAGTCATGGTTTCCTGGCTATGGACATTGGATGTCGTTGATAACGGGATCACATCATTAGGAGAATGATGTGATGGACAAGACCCAATCCTAAGCATAGCACAAAGGTCGGTTAGTTCATTTGCTAGAGCTTTTCCAATGTCAAGTATCTCTTCCTTAGACCATGAGATCGTGTAACTCCCGGATACCGTAGGAGTGCTTTGGGTGTACCAAACGTCACAACGTAACTGGGTGATTATAAAGGTGCGCTACAGGTATCTCCGAAAGTGTCTGTTGGGTTGACACGGATCGAGACTGGGATTTGTCACTCCGTATGACGGAGAGGTATCTCTGGGCCCACTCGGTAATGCATCATCATAATGAGCTCAAGGTGACCAAGTGTTTGGTCACGGGATCATGCATTACGGTACGAGTAAAGTGACTTGCCGGTAACGAGACTGAACAAGGTATTGGGATACCGATGATCGGGTCTCGGGCAAGTAACGTACCGATTGACAAAGGGAATTGTATACGGGGTTTGATCGAATCCTCGACATCGTGGTTCATCCGATGACATCATCGAGGAGCATGTGGGAGCCAACATGGGTATCCAGATCCCGCTGTTGGTTATTGACCGGAGAGTCTCGGTCATGTCTGCATGTCTCCCGAACCCGTAGGGTCTACACACTTAAGGTTCGGTGACGCTAGGGTTATCAGGAAGACAAGTATGTGATTACCGAATGTTGTTCGGAGTCCCGGATGAGATCCCGGACGTCACGAGGAGTCCCGGAATGGTCCGGAGGTAAAGTTTTATATATGGGAAGTTGTTAAACGGGCACCGGAAAGTTTCGGGGTCATACCGGTA
>NW_021170576.1:0-1586 GCF_002162155.2 Triticum dicoccoides
GGCAGGATTTGGTAGATAGTCAGGCTTCTCAGCCTTTTTCATTTATAGATGTCTGTACTCAGACATGATAGCTTCCGCTTGTGCTTGACTTGTATGCTCTGATTGTTGGGTCATGAGACCCATGTTTGTAATGTCTCGCTCCTCGGAGCCTATTGAATAAACTACTTGAGTCGTAGAGTCATGTTGTGATGCCATGTTGTATTTGCACATATCGAGCATATTGTGTGTATGTTATTGAAATGCTTGGTATGTGTGGGATCTGACCATCTAGTTGTTTATCTTTAGTAGCCTCTCTTACGGGGAAATGTCTCCTAGTGTTTCCACCGAGCCATGGTAGCTTGCTACTGCTCCGGAACACTTAGGCTGGCCGGCATGTGTCCTTCTTCGTTCCTGTGTCTGTCCCTTCGGGGAAATGTCACGCGGTGAATACCGGAGTCCTGTTAGCCCGCTACAGCCTGGTTCACCGGAGTCCTTCTAGCCCAGTGCTACAGCCTGGATTCACTCGCTGATGACCGACACGTTCGATGCTGGGTCATGGATGCCTGTCCCTGTAAGTCTGTGCCGCTTTGGGTTTACGACTAGCCATGTCAGCCCGGGCTCCTTATCATATGGATGCTAGCGACACTGTCATATACGTGTGCCAAAAGGCGCAAACGGTCCCGGGCAAAGGTAAGGCGACACCCGTGGGAATACCGTGCGTGAGGCCGCAAAGTGATATGAGGTGTTACATGCTAGATCGATGTGGCATTGAGTCGGGGTCCTGACAGCGTTGGTATCAGAGCTTGACTGCCTGTAGGATTACCAAGCCAAACTGGTCGAAGTTGAGTCTAGAAATTCTTTAGTTATATAAGGGAATGTATTGTGGGATGGAACGTAAGGCTCTTTTTACTCCTTATACCTCATGCCCTTCTGATCTGAGTCATCGTATCTTTCCTGCGGGGATTAAGAACTAGGCTATCTCTTCTTTCTATTAGGATCACGTGTTACTAATCAGTAGACTTATAAGATTGTTGGATTTAAGTCTCAGTTCAGTTCCTACTACTTCCGTATGTTAATTGTTGATCTCGAGACCTTGATATTGTGCTTCTGAGTGGTTATGCCACCATTTTTGTGATTGTCTCAAATCTTTTTGAGCAATTATAGCCGTTATGCTGTCCGAGTCATCCCAGGTTTCTAAATAGTCCGATGCATTTGCAAATCCCTTCCTTCTGTTTCCGATGTTCCCATGGGCCAGATTAACCACACTAATCGGTGTGTTGAGGTAATTATTGCCTCGACATATATGTTGGAATTATTATTATGACCCTAAGTGCTTAGGGGATCATCTAGTGGTCTAGCCATGATTTGTGTCCTAGTGTGAAGATTCTGGCCTTTATTCTCGGAAGCATCCCGTGATGCTACTTAGTAGTAGGTATTCTATTCCTGGGTTCTGAACCCGAGATTCACTCTACCTACTTCATGTTGATAGTAATTGCTAGTGCCTTTAGGATATTAGTAACCTTTGCGATAGTCCTTGAAGTCCGTGGTATCTTCTTCTTCCAAATACCATGAACTACTTATGGCAGATGTTTATTGGATCAAAAAAA
>NW_021170577.1:0-1073 GCF_002162155.2 Triticum dicoccoides
GCGGCTAAGAAGGAGTACAATCATATTATGGGGCCAGGAGGGTATCGCCTTTGGGAGCCTAGGTGGGAGAAGATGGAGAACGAGCTGAGGGCGCGAGGAATCCGTCCAGGTACGGAGGGATGGGACCCAAGGGCCAAAAGCTGGTGGTACGGGCATGGGGGAACGCTGAACCCGGAGACAGGGGACTGTGTTTACCGGGGCAAAATAATTAAACCCACCCAAGCCCTTATTGACGCAATGAGGGATGCTCAAGAGGGGAAGATCAAGTTCAACAGAGAGAACGACGCGCTGACAAAAGCCCTCGGGAATCCTGAACACGGAGGACGTGTACGAGGCATGGGGCACATTCCGTGGAAAATAGGGTTCCCCCAGAATGATGACCCGTACGGTTACAGAAGCCGGAAGAGAAAGATGGATCGGGAAGCAGATGTTGTGGCGCGATTGGCATCGGAAATGGATGTGATGAAGAAAACCGTGAGTGTACTAGTAGCCGAACGAGATGCAGCTCGGGCGCAGCATGAAGATCATCCAGCGGATCTCAGAAGCCAGCAGCGGAGAAGCAGTGTGGCTTCCACGGAGGCCCCACCGGCTGGTGCAGATGCACCGACGATCGAAATTACTGCACCGGAGCCTCTGGTGGTCGAAATTACTGCACCGGAGCCTCTGGTGGTCGAAATTACTGCACCGGAGCCTCTGGTGGTCGAAATTACTGCACCGGAGCCTCCTCGCTACCCCGTGGACGATATAAAGGAGATGAAAGAATGTCATCTGTATTATCCTATCGGGAACATGTCCATGAAGGTAGCCATCGGCAGTGCTTTACCATGTTTACCTGGAGCACTCCACCACAACAACCCCATTCAAGATGGCTATGCTCGTGTCACGGTGGAGGACATAGTCCAAGGGTTTGAGGACCTGGAGATTGACATTGCTACACCTGAAGGGGAGAAAAGACTTGGAGATGTCAAGCGCCATTTCATTCTATGGCAAAAGAAGTTTATCAAGTTTCCAGGCGAGGCGCCAAGGACAACAAGTCCACCCCCCTACGGTGGTGGCGGTTCACCTACACCTCC
>NW_021170578.1:0-1993 GCF_002162155.2 Triticum dicoccoides
CATAAAAATATCACACACACATGCATAAACATATTTCCATTTTGCAAAAGCATGAAATATTAATCACACCTCTATCTCGAGATCGAGCGCACGGTGGAGATGATGATGTAGGGAGGTCAAAAGTGCACAAAGCTCTTCTTGACAAAGAAAGATCTAGTTAGGGGGCAAATAGGTCACTTAACTAAATGCTACATCTACCTAGCTAGCTAATTTGGGAGGAGACAACTTCAACTAGTGGAGGGGGGAGGAAAAAGAGAAAGGAGATGAATTAATGGCGGTGGTGTAGTTATAGCTAGGAGTAATGAAGAGAGAGAAATGTAGGTAGAAGAGGGAGAGTAATGGGGGGAGAAGTATTGAGGAAGAAGAAGAGTGAGAGAGGGAGGATGTGGGAGGGTAGGGGAAAGGAAGGAGAGGAGATGGGGAGGGGGAGGTGGAAAAGGTAGTGGGTCCTGCGTCTTAGCAATAGCGCGGGAGAGAAAGCGCGCTGCTGCTAAGAGCATAGCAACAGCGCGCTTTCCTGTCATGCGCTACTGCTAAATGGGCCAACCCTGTGCACATTTTCAAAATTAGCAGCATCGAGGTGACAAAAAAGCGCGCTGCTACTATGGCATTAGTAGCAGCGCGCTCCCTGGCACCGCGCTATTGGTAAACTTATGTCGTTGTGTACTGTCGGTGGATTTTTGTAGCAGCGCGGTTTAAGCGTCACACGCTACTGCTAAGTTTGCACCACTAGCAAGCTTTCCGTAGCCGCGCTGCTACTACTTAGCATGAGCGCCTGTTTTTATGCCGCGCTGCTGCTAAGATTCTGTGTATAAGGTTTTCCCTAGTAGTGTAAGGTGCAAACACTTCTGAAAGACTATGTCTTGGTCATCCGTCTCTCAAACACCTTGTAGGGCGAGAAATCCAATGGTGGAGATCGAGTCTTGTGGGGAAAAGTGCGCAAACCTCTGCAGAGTGTATAAACTAATCATGGTTAGCCGTGTCCCGGTTATGGACATCTTGAGTATCTAGTACTTGGATTATCATGTGAATCTCATCATGTTACTCTAATTAATTTTGTTGGGTTAATGCTGATGCTTAATTGGGATTGAGAGGGTGTCTACACTCTCAATGTTTAACAACTACCATGATAGTTAAATAAAATTTATGCCTTTGCAGTAGGGAAAAATTGGCTTTACGCAAAACAGTAACCATAGAGCTTTCCACCAGCCAAATATGCATGTAGTATAGTCTTATTCTTCCGTCATTCTCTATGTGTTACTTTGCCAGCATATTCCATGTGCTGACCCGTTTTCGGGCTGCAACGTTCATGTTGCAGACTTTTCAGACGACGAGTAAGGAGACTTTTAGGTCGTGGTTCTATACTCAGTGATGCCGTTGGAGTTGATGGACTCACTTATCTTCCAAGCCTTCCGCTGTTATCGTTGTTAGATGGCCTTAAGCCATATTTATTGTAATAAGTTCTCTTTTGAGACACACGATGTAATAAGTGTGTGATTGCTACTCTGTTATAAATCCTTCAAGTACTGTGTGGTGTCAGCATTACTGATCCAAGGATGACACCTTAGCATAGAGATCAGACTGGTTGAGGTCTGGTCGCTACACTTTTGGAATCACTTGATTATGAATCACTTGATGCTTGCGAACCATGTCTCGCGGGCAAAATGACTAAAACTCCGTTCTCCGGAACAATGGAGCGAGCAACAGACTTATTAGAAATAACAGATACTGATGTATGCGGTCTGATGAGTGTTGATGCTCGCAGCGGGTATCATTATTTTCTGACCTTCACAGATGATTTGAGCAGATATGGGTATATCTACTTGATGAAACATAAGTCTGAAACATTTGAAAAGTTCAAAGAATTTCAGAATGAAGTGGAAAATCATCGTAACAAGAAAATTGAGTTTCTACGATCTGATCGTGGAGGTGAATATTTGAGTTATGAGTTTGGTCTTCATTTGAAACAATGTGGAATAGTTTCGCAACTCAC
>NW_021170579.1:0-1136 GCF_002162155.2 Triticum dicoccoides
GACGAACAGAGGCGAGGCGTGGCGCGCGCCGACGCTGCCTCGGCCACCTCCTGCTTACCTGCTCGCCGCTGGAGGCACCCGAGGGAGCCACGCACTCCCCCTCGCCCCCTGCACCTCCCCTCTCTTCCCCTGGACCCCGTTCCCTCCTCTGTTTCCCTCCCGCGCACACCACCGAGCGGAGCTCGCCGTCATCGTCGCCGTACCCATGGCCACCGGCCACCACACGCAATTCCGACGCACCCAGAAGCTCCGCCACGTTGTCTTCTTCATCTTCGATGAGCCACGCAAGCCGGGAGGGCCCGGAACATCGCCATCGCCGTCGTCTTCCACCTCGGGCTCCGACCACCGCCGCCGTTGATTCGCCGTCTCCACCGCCCCCCCGAGCACGCCGACCTTCTCTTCGAACTCCCCGTGAGCCCCTGTCCATTTCCCCTCTCTCCCCGTGCCCGTCCGCGCCTTCTAACCACCCCGGCTGTCGGAGCCGACCGTTCCTCGCCGCCGGCGATGACGCAGACGGGGCTAGAGCCACCGTAGCTAACCCCCGAGCACGGCAACGTGCTCAGCACCCTTCCAGGAGCCGAGCGCGCCCACCCGTGCGACCTGCCGTGCCCCCTAGCGCCAACCCCGACCTCGTCGTGCTCCGGTCGCCGCCGCGGGCCCCGTTCCGGTGAGCTCGGGCCACCTCAGCCCCTGCCGTTTGCACAGATGGATGCGGGCGACTCCCAGCTACGCGTAGAGCCCCTCAGTCGCCGATTTGGTCGCCGAAGGAGCGTTTCCGACGCCCTCCGCCGTTGCTGGCGTCGCCGGCGACAAGCCGCGGGTCAACTCCGGCGGGTTTGACCCGGGGTTTGACCCCCTGACGTGTGGGCCCAGGCGCCTGCTAGATTAGTGTTAGATTAGTTAGCGCTAATTAACCTAGCTAATTAGATAGGCCACTGACATGCGGGCCCCGCCCGGCTAACTAAGTTAGTTAGGGCTAACTAACCTGGTTAGTTGACTGGGTCACTGACCAGTGGACCCCACTGGTCAGGTTTGACCTGAATCTGCCCCGTTGACCTGATGACGTCAGGATAAGGTCATGCTGACGCAATAATTCCTTTCTGGAATTAAAATAAATTAGGAAATAATTTATGAAT
>NW_021170580.1:0-988 GCF_002162155.2 Triticum dicoccoides
TAGCTCCCACGGCCACCGGCGTAAGCCGTGCGCCCGCACTTCGCACGCCCTCCCGTCGTCGCCCGCGCGCGCCCGGCCGCACTTGTTGCCGCCCCGGGCCGCGGCCTCCTCTCGGTGCCCTCCTCCGGCGACCGTCCGCCCTGCCGTGGCCGGCGCCTCGCCGTGGCCACCGGCACCCCTGCTCCCCTCGCCCTGCCGGCTCCGCCCACCCTCCTGGGCGTGCGCCCGAACGAACGGGTGCGGGTTGCGCCCGAACCCGCACCGCCCTGTGCCCGCTAGCCCCTCTGGCCACAGACACATGGGGCCCACGCCCCAGAACAAAAAAAAGAGGGATTAAAAAAATAATAATAAAAAAATTAAATTAAAATTAATTAAAATAAATATAATTAATAAAAATAAAAATGGTTTAATAAAATTAATTATTAAATTAATTAAGTTAATTAATCCGGTTTAATTAATTTAATTAACTAGTTATGTTAATTAAATAATAATTAAATTAACTAATCTGTAATTAACCTAAACAGAGAATGACAGGTGGGTCCAACTGGACCCACATGTCAGGTTGACCAAGTCAACTTTGTTGACTGCTGACGTCAGCATGACATCATGCTGACGTCATAAATCCATTTTTCGAATTAATTAATTAATTAATTAAATTCCAGAAATTAATAAAATCTTTAGAAAATCATATCTTTTAATCCGTAACTCGGATTAAAATATTTTCAACATGAAAGTTGTTCAGAACGACGAGACGAATCCGGATACGCAGTCCGTTCGTCCGCCACACCCCCCTAACCTATCGAACCCGCAACTTTCCCCCTCCAGCTCCTCTGCCCGAAAACACGAAACACCGGGAATACTTTCCCGGATGATTCCCCCCTTAACCAGTACCACCTCATACCGCGTTAGAACACGTCTAGCTCTGCTTGTTGACCTGTTATGCACTTGCTTGCTATGTATTTACTGTTTCTCCCCCCTCTTCTCTCCG
>NW_021170581.1:0-1012 GCF_002162155.2 Triticum dicoccoides
GGCGACCGTCCACCCCTCCCGATAAAAAAAAGATGAAGAAGAAGAAAAAAAAGAGGAGAAGAAAGAATAGAGGAGTTCTTCTTCCTCTTCTTTTTTATCCTCTTCTTCCTCTCATGTTCGACGACCCTCGACCCCGATAACATTTTTTTCCCCGATAACATTTTTTTCTCCGAGATAGTTAGTGTTCCTCTCGTGCCTCAGGTGTATCTTTTGTCTTCCCATACACGCCCAAGAAGCCTAGCAGGTTCACACAAAGGTTCTTCGTCACGTGCATCACGTCGATTGAGGAGCGGACCTCTAGGTCTTTCCAGTAGGGTAGGTCCCAAAATATAGATTTCTTCTTCCACATGGGTGCGTGTCCCTCAGCGTCATTCGGAACAGCTAGTCCACCGGGACCCTTTCCAAAGATTACGTAGTGTAAATCATTGACCATAGCAAGTACGTGATCACCGGTGCGCATGGCGGGCTTCTTCCGGTGATCTGCCTCGCCTTTGAAATGCTTGCCTTTCTTTCGACATTGATGGTTGGTCGGAAGAAATCGACGATGGCCCAGGTACACATTCTTCCTGCATTTGTCCAGGTATATATTTTCAGTGTCATCTAAACAGTGTGTGCATGCGTGGTATCCTTTGTTTGTCTGTCCTGAAAGGTTACTGAGAGCGGGCCAATCGTTGATGGTCACGAACAGCAACGCCTTAAGGTTAAATTCCTCCTGTCTGTGCTCATCCCACGTACGTACACCGTTTCCATTCCACAGCTGTAAAAGTTCTTCAACTAATGGCCTTAGGTACACATCAATTTCGTTGTCGGGTTGCTTAGGGCCTTGGATGAGAACTGGCATCATAATGAACTTCCGCTTCATGCACATCCAAGGAGGAAGGTTATACATACATAGAGTCACGGGCCAGGTGCTGTGATTGCTGCTCTGCTCCCCGAAAGGATTAATGCCATCCGCGCTTAAAGCAAACCATACATTCCTTGGGTCCTTTGCAAACTCATCCCAGTACTTTCT
>NW_021170582.1:0-715 GCF_002162155.2 Triticum dicoccoides
GCACACCACCGAGCGGAGCTCGCCGCCATCGTCGCCGTACCCATGGCCACCGGCCACCCCTAGCCTCACCGACGCCCCAGGAAGCTCCGCGGGTCCTCCCTCTACCTACTCAACGAGCCATGAGGCCCCGGACGTGCCGCATCGCCGCCATCGACGTCGTCTTCTACCTCGGACCCGCCGGCCATCTTCGTCAAATTCGTCGGCTCCGGTGCCTCCCCGAGCTCCCCGAGGCCACCGTCGCAACCCCTGTGAGCTCCACTCCGTTTTCCCTCCTCCATTTTGTTCGTTCCCGTGCCGTAGCACCCCGGCCACATTCCCGAGCGCCGCCGTCCGCCATGGACGCCGGGCATGGCACTGACGTGCTGCTGCGGCCAGTCCGACGAGCCTAGCGTGCTCCTAGCTGCCCCAGGAGTCCGCATAGCCCCTCAGCCAGCCCCCTAGCGCCCCATAACCTCGCTCCGCCTAAACCCAAGCTTCGGCAGCCGCCGCGGCCCCCACTCCGGCGAGCTCCGGCCACCCCGCGCCTCCCGCATGCCTCCTTTGGATGCGCGCAAGCAAGGGCAACCCTCTGGTGCCCTTGGCTTGGCCCAAAACCCCTCGCAGCACCACTCCGGCGAGCTCCCGCCGCAGTTTTGGTCATCGCCGGCGACACTCCGGCGACTGCCGACGTGGCACGCCTAATTAGCACTAATGACGCCTAAACACCCCCCCCCCC
>NW_021170583.1:0-1430 GCF_002162155.2 Triticum dicoccoides
ACATGACGCCGGCGAGGCCCGAGACGGTGGCGCGATGCGGAAACGCGCTACAGGGCACGGGCGAGGCCGTGCTTGGGCTCGTTGGAGAGCCCTTGCTCCCGCGCGTCGAACGGTGGTGGTGGCCGTGCCTGAGGTGGCCGGTACCGACGACGGCGACGACCGTGGCGGCTGCCGGAGCTCGGTTGAGCTCGGGGTCGAGGCTACAACGGCTGCGGGGATGCGGGGTTGGCACCTACGGCTTCTACGCGGTGCGGTGAGGACGTGGGTGTGCTCGGTTGGGCGCTACGGTGACCGTGGCCACGACGGCGACATCGCCGGCGGCGTGGAGCTTCGGAGCTCAAGGGGGCGGCAGCTACAGGATGCTAGGGACGACGGGGCAAGGGGGAATCGGGTCAGTGGCTCACCGCGGAGCTGCAGGGATGGTTAGCGGGCTCGGGGACGTCCGGTAGCTCCCGATTCGACGGCGACGATCTCCGGTGGCCGAGGAGGGGAACGGCGACGTGGCGGCGATGCAGGGCTTCCGGAGAGGCTTGGCTTGGTGGGGAGGAAGAGGGGGTCGAGGCGGAGCTCCTGAGCTCAACGGAGGGGCGAGGGGTGGCCGGTGACGGCTGCTATGGCGAACGGCGGCGATGGTGGTGTTCGGCCGTGAGAGAGGGAGCGAGGGAGAGGAGGGAAGAACTGAGGGAGAGTGAGAGAGAGCAGGGGGGGAGGGCGTGGCATCGTCCGGGGCATCGAGCGAGGAGGGGAGGGCAGGCAGGCAGGCGAGCAGGTGGCGTGGCGCGGTGGCGCGCGCGCGCGCCGGCCACACTCCCCTCCCTCTGTCGAGGACGAAGACGACAGAGGAGGGAGGCGGGCTGGGCCGCCTGCTGGCTGGGCCGGCCAGCTGGCTGGGCCGGAGGCGCCAGGTAAGAGGCCCAGGTAAGGTTCCCCTCTTTTATTTATTTCTGTTTTCTAATTTCTGACATTTGTTTTGATTTAAATAATATATTAAATCATTTATTTACCTTATGCCAATTTTTGTAGGAGCTAGATATATTATTCCAGAGCTCCTTTATATTTGGCATAATATTTGGACATATATTAATATATATAACTAATATATTTCCAATGCAAATATTTATGCATTAATTCCAAATGCCCAAAATAAATACCTATGAGCTCTTGAAAATATTGGTTTGATTTTTATCTCTGTCCAATATTTTCAGAGAGCAACATGAGCATTTTCTTGGACCTTTTTGGAGAAATTTTTATTTGGATCATTTTCAGAAATGATTCTGAGGGTTTCACAAATCCCCATTTCAAATTAAATGGAATTTTAAACATGATGCACACACTCTGATGCATGACTAGCTAGGGTGTGACAACTCACCCCCACTCAAAAGAATCTCGTCCCGAGATTTGGGTTCCTCCGGGAAGAAGGCGGGATACTC
>NW_021170584.1:0-1435 GCF_002162155.2 Triticum dicoccoides
GCTGATGACCGACACGTTCGATGTTGGGTCATGGATGCCTGTCCCTGTAAGTTTGTGCCACTTTGGGTTTACGACTAGCCATGTCAGCCCGGGCTCCTTACCATATGGATGCTAGCGACACTATCATATACGTGTGCCAAAAGACGCAAACGGTTCCGGGCAAAGGTAAGGCGACACCCGTGGGAATACCGTGCGTGAGGCCGCAAAGTGATATGGGGTGTTACATGCTAGATCGATGTGGCATTGAGTCGGGGTCCTGACAGCGTTGGTATCAGAGCTTGACTGCCTGTAGGATTACCAAGCCAAACTGGTCGAAGTTGAGTCTAGAAATGCTTTAGTTATATGTAAGGGAATTGATTGTGGGATGGAACGTAAGGCTCTTTTTACTCCTTATACCTTATGCCCTTCTGATCTGAGTCATCTTATCTTTCCTACGGGGATTAAGAACTAGGCTATCTCTTCTTCTATCAGGATCACGTGTTACTAATCCGTAGACTTATAGATTGTTGGATTTAAGCTTGAGTTCAGTTTCTACTACTTCCGTACGTTAACTGTTGATCTCGAAACCTTGATATTGTGTTTCTGAGTGGTTATGCCACCATTTTTGTGAATGTCTCAAATCTTTTCTGAGCATTTACAGCCGTTATGCTGTCCGAGTCATCCCAGCTTTCTAAATAGTCGGATGCATTTGCAAATCCCTTCCTCCTATTTCCGATGTGCCTTTGGTCAGATTAATCACACAAATCAGTGAGTTGAGGTACTTTATTGCCTTGACATATATGTTGGAGCTAGTATTATGACCCTAGGTGTCTTAGGGGATCATCTAGTAATTTAGCCATGATTTGTGTTCCCAGTGTGAAAATTCTGGCCTTTATTATCGAAAGCATCCTGTGATGCCATTTAGTTAGTAGGCATTCTATTCCTGGGTTTTGAACCCGAGATTCACTCTACTTACTTCATGTTGATAGTGTTGCTAGTTCCTTTAGGATATTAGTAACCTTTGCAATAGTCCTTGAAGTCCGTGGTATCTTCTTCTTCCAGATACCATGAACTACTTATGGCAGAAGTTCCTCGTTGAACTGAAATATCACAACAGGATTATTCTTGAGGAGTTCTCCATTCATAAATCGTGACTCTGCCAGTTCTACCTTTCTGCATGGGTTATCCGGAAGAAATATGTTGAACTTGGTTCGACATACTAATCTATGCATCCACAACTCAGAAAATTATATGTTCCTTTGAGTTGTTCTCTTTAGTTGCATTCTGACCCTCGTCTATCAATTGATAGTCAAGAGTATGCGTGCGTTCGTTTATCGATGCCTATTACTCTTGTGGTCCGTCAAGCCATTCTATCGCAGAATGACTAGGAGAAACAAACTCCAGTACCTCTTCCATATCCAGGATTGGGTCAAAGAAGTTGTGCTCCGCAGATCAA
>NW_021170585.1:0-1400 GCF_002162155.2 Triticum dicoccoides
GAGCTCGAGAGGGACCACGAGACCGTGTCGGCCTCAGGGAGGAGAGAAATACCCTGCAAAGTAGTTTGGAGCCCATCCCAACTAGCTCGCTCGTGGGTGAGAAGTGGACTTTTGAAAGATATGGCAGGGGGGTTGGATCTAAGCGCATCGGCCACCAAAATGTCGACGTTAGTGGCAAGTTGATAGATGCCAAAGTGACTACGCCAAAGAGGTTCCGTCCCAAGCCAATGGTCGAGCCAGAACCTCGTGGAGTTCCCATTCTTGGAATCCCAATTCGGCTTCGGACCTACGTAGGATCCTTCTTGCTCAGAGGGGTAGCTTCGGGCGTGTGTTGTGGCGCTGCGTAGGGGCGCTGTGCTGGTCTCTTTGGACCACCCGTAATAAGATGACTATCGAACACAAGTTCCCTAACCATCCTGCTGACATTATTTTCAAATGCCACGTGTTCCTCCAGATATGGACTCCGTTGGGGAAACGGCGTCATGCAGATCGGATGATGGGGGCCATGGAGCGGATCCGCACGATTCAGTTGGAAGCCCGTACCTAAGATGCTGCTCATGGTGTTATTTTGGTGTTATTTTGGACTGGCTGCCTGTGTGCTAGTATTTATGTCTTTCTTTTTCAGGCTGCAGCCGGTTGCATGTTTAATACTTTTGGCTATGGCAGTTTCTTCTTTAGGATGTTTCTCCTATATTGAACTTTGTTGGATGCTGCCTGTCGGTGGGCTTTATTAATTTAAAGCCAGACGCATCGTGCGTCTTCGTTCTAAAAAAAAACGTGTCTCGGATCAATCTCACACCACACCAGCTGATAACTTCAGTTTACACACGACTGAAAAATGACAATGACTACTTACTGGACGCTAATTAATGAGACAATCTCCTGATGGGAACAAATAAGGGGCGCCATGCACCTGAGGTAAATTCACTTCTTTCCTTGAGTAAAACCAGACTACTGACTGTACTCTATTTAATCAGACAAGAAAGCAGGTAGTAGCAGTACAATACAGTACAAGTCAGCTATGCTACCAGAATAATACAAGTCAGTAAAACCAGACTACTGACTGGACTCTAATTAATCAGACAATAAGACCAATGCAGATTAATCAACACAGAAATGCTTCCACACGACATATCTTAAAAGTCAGTCTTACATACAATAAATGATAGTTGGACACTTCTATTATCCAGGAGAAAGTGGAGTGCAACATGTACTGCCAATATGAGCGGCAGTAGAGGGCACACAGTAATACCCATTCTGAAGGTTGTGTTATTGTTTCACGTGGCCTTATTCTGAAGGCAAGCAGAACAGATTGAAGTAATGCTGACCTAGCCAATCCAAAGGCTTGCACTGACACAGCCCTGCATAACTTACCTTCACTAAGAAGGCTGAAGCAAAAA
>NW_021170586.1:0-1133 GCF_002162155.2 Triticum dicoccoides
GAGGCAGCCCCGTCGGAGCACCTGGAGTCCGCTTCAGCTCGCTGGCCGCAGACTCCGCTCCCTCGCGGCGTCATCTTCCTCTTGCCGCAGCCAGTGCATGTGCGCCGCCACCATCGAGATGGCCGAGTGGCAGGCCGCCATGAGCGAGTTGTTCGATAAATCAACAAACGCAATAGGATTGCTGATGAAGATGGCTTCCGGTGATGATTTCCCCCTCTGGCAGGATGCCGGAACAGGATTCCGATTGAGTTTTCGTGGATACAGAGGCTTGCGGCGGCGGAACTTCTCATATAGGGTTCTTTTCGAGGGTTTGGGTATTTATAGGAATTTTTGGCATTAATTTCACGTCAGGGAGGCCCATGAGGGAGCGACAAGCTGGGGGGGGGGGGGGCGCCCTAGGGGAGCGCCCCCAGGCTTGTCGCTTCCTCCTGAAGCTTCTGGTCCTTTCTCAATGCTTCGGGGGTCTCGTTTGGTCCACAAATAAATCACCATAAATTTTCAGCCCATTTCGAGTACTTTTATTTCTGCACAAAAAACGACCACGATTATTCTGCTGAAAACATCGTTACTCTGGATTAGTTCTAATCAAATCATACAAAACCATATATAATTCTTGGAAACATTGTATGAATACTTCATAAATTATAGATACGTTGAAGACGTATCAATCCTGTTCAAAGATATCTTATGTTTGCAATGTGATCTCATCCCTGGAGCTATAAGGGGAAGCATTGACACAATGAGGGATTATAAAGCAGCAAAGAACAAGGTATGCAATTATAGATTAAATGTGGTTTTGTCTTAATTTATTTGTTGTTAACTTATTGTGTGATGTAACTGTCTCAAAGCTGTCCTTGAGCTTCAAGTTAAATCACTCACAGAAAACGAAGAGGGAAGGGCACGGAGCCACTTATCTCAAAAAATTACTCCTTGTTGTACGCCTATACAACTACTCTGAAGCAAGAAGTCGATGCAATGAGGGTTTTAGGCGATCAAGCTCTATATAGGGGTACACTATCTGTTCTTGCATAAAGTGCATGAAACCCAACAGGAGCAAGCTCCTGAGATTGTTTGAGTTGTTACTCTCTCAGATTCATTCCATTTTATTGTCTTCTTTGGAGATGCTTGTGAGG
>NW_021170587.1:0-1147 GCF_002162155.2 Triticum dicoccoides
GGGGGGGGGGTTGGGGGTTTTGAGGGGTTAATTTAGGTGTTTCATATATTGTGTTAGCTAGTTATAATTAATAGAGAGAAGTGTCCTCTGTTATGTCCGTGCTTGGTCGACGCTACGTACTATACATACGTATATAGAGAGGACTAGACACGCTAGCTAGCTAGTAAGCAAACGAAGGAAACAGAAGGTCGTCATGAACATATATGCATATATACAAAGAGAAGTGATATCGACCACCTCTCCTTCTCCGAGAGATTGGTCGAACAACAAGTTCTCGTATATCTATCTGACACTACCGGCTACATATATACAATAATTATCTCTTACAAATATAATCATACGGACTCAGGGTCCACATAGAATTCTCCGTCTTCAGGGATCACGTGGTCAAGAAAGAATGCCGCCAATTCCTCTTGAATTGCTTGCATCGCATGCGAGCTGGTGCTAGGAGTTCATCCCGCTTCCGAAACATCTAATTTGAAGAAGGGGGTCAATACATATATATATATATATAAATAAATGAAACTCAACACAAATGATGGTAATAAAATAAAATTGTGAATGTTGTTATTTACGTACTACATATTGTTCGTTAGAGTACCCGCCCCGCTCACAGGTCGTGTGGCGGATGGACTCGCAGATGTAGTATCCACAGAAATCATTCCCTTGTTCCTACCACAATCACTTTACAAGAAATAGAGGTCAATCAAACTGATAAGCAAGAATGCTAAATGGTATTGATGAAACTAGCGCTTGAATCACTAGGAGATGCGCGGAACATGCTACTATAGTACTTACTTTCGGGTGTCTAAATTCCAGCTCCTTCGGCAGTCCCGGAACTGTTTTGGTGAATTTTCTCCAAACCCTGCCGGACAAAGAAAACAATTACTTGATATCAGGAAATGAACAAAGTTGCTGATATGGTGGATAATGATCGATTTAACTTACTTCTTGAGGATTTCAGTCATGTCCGCATACTCCTTGGGATCTTTTCGTTTAGAGTCCAAGACGGTTACTACTCCCTGCTCAAGCTTAATCTCTAGGAGAATATAGTGGAAACTGCACACACATGCATAACTCATGAATTACATTACTATAACCTTGACTAATATATAAGGGAAACCGAATACGCACAAGACAGTAACAC
>NW_021170588.1:0-1252 GCF_002162155.2 Triticum dicoccoides
GGGGGGGGGCACACCACGGAGACGCGTGCTAGGCGTTTGCAACCGCCTCAACACTTCCAGATTTGTGAGAGGCCGCCTACGCAAGATTTGACGGTATGCTAGCCCCCGGAGGCCGCCGACCACAGTCGTAGACGTGCGAAGAGCAATCCGCGTAGAGGGAAGTGTTCAAATACTTCTCCATCACAAAAAATTATGAAAAAATACCATCAGTCCTATAGCACATGTGCCCACGTTGTGTAAAAAACTCATGATTTTATCGCGCTCCAAGTATTTAATGATATTCACGCTGCATCGTTACTGCAGAACGTCTACTACCGTTTCATTGTCGTCCGTGAGGGGGGCCACAACCCGGAGACGCGTGCCGCCTCTTCGGACATGCCACAACACCACCCCGCATGTATGAGGGCCCGGTACGACGCTCCGGTGGCATTGCTACACCCCCAGGGCCCCCGTCCCGCCTAACCCTGTAACGTTTGACCACGGGATCTAGCCCTTTGACTTTGCACGGACGGGCTTTGACCAGTGGACCTCTCCACCCGGTTGTGTTAGGTCGGCCCAGAGGGACACTGGGAAGCAACATCCGGGCCAGGCCCACAGCTACATCCACTCCGTGTAGACCCGACGCGTCCGTTTCCCCCCTCCAGGTGCCGGCGGCGGCGGCGTCCGTGAGGGGGGGGGCACACCCCGGAGACGCGTGCTGGGCGTTTGCAACCGCCTCAACACTTCCAGATTTGTGAGAGGCCGCCTATGCAAGATTTGACGGTATGCTAGCCCCCGGAGGCCGCCGGCCACAGTCTTAGACGTGCGAAGAGCAAACCGCGTAGAGGGAAGTGTTCAGATACTTCTCCATCACAAAAAATTATGAAAAATTACCATCAGTCTTATAGCACATGTGCCCACGTTGTGTAAAAAACTCATGATTTTATAGCGCTCCAAGTATTTAATAATATTTACGTTGCATCGTTACCGCAGAACGTCTACTACCGTTTCATTGCCGTCCGTGAGGGGGGGCCACAACCCGGAGACGCGTGCCGCCTCTTCGGACATGCCACAACACCACCCCGCATGTATGAGGGCCCGGTACGACGCTCCGGTGGCATTGCTACCCCCCCAGGGCCCCCGTCCCGCCTAACCCTGTAGCGTTTGACCACGGGATCTAGCCCTTTGACTTTGCACGGACGGGCTTTGACCAGTGGACCTCTCCACCCGGTTGTGTTAGGTCGGCCCAGAGGAACACTTTGGAGCAACATCC
>NW_021170589.1:0-3043 GCF_002162155.2 Triticum dicoccoides
ATGTGTGGGGAAACAAGAGATAGGGTTGATTTCGGACTCCTCCACCAAGGGCCACGAAATTCCCCCCTCTTCCTCCATATATACAGCCCTTAGGGCATCGTTTAGACTTTGGGTTTTGTTTAGATTAAAAGTTCGCCATAGCTGCAACTTCGCGTACTTCGTTTGTGTTCAACAACCAGACAAAGGCGTCACAGAACCCCACCTTGATCAATAAAGCTTTCATCTTATATTCGCAATATCCTGATTGCAATCTTAGTTTCTTGCTTGTTCTTCGTTTGCTCGCAGGAAACAGACCCTCGTGGTCAGGTTGATCGTGCTCCGGCGTGGTCAATAACCTCTCGGAGTTGGTTTAGCGATTGCTAAGGCGCGACGTCCTCGCACGTTCGTAGTCGGATCGTCAAAGTCGACTTCCACCAAAGCGATATCCATCATCTCATCGAAAGACGGGACACCTTTGCCTCTATCAGTGGTGGTGGTTGATGAAGAAGCAATCGTCCCTAAGTAGCCGAAACACCTTAGGAGACTCGAATCACTACTCAAGCAACCACATATACAATGGGGAACAAAATTGGTTAGGTTGCAGAAGTCGGTGGTGGCTATGCGGATGATGTGGTGGAAGCCCTAGGCAAAGATGCCAAAGTATCAAAACTTTGATGGGGTCAAATGATGTTGGAGGTATTTTTGTGGGAAGGGGGATGTCAAGAGCTTCAAAATGAGCTAAAGAACGTCAAAATCGGAGTTCGGATGAATTAGTTCTGGACAAAACACAAATCAGCCGAAGTTTGAAACTACAGGTTACGGACGTCCGGAAAGGTCGGATGTCCGGGGCGTCGGACGTCCAGAAAGGTCGGAAATCCGTAAATTCGGTTCGGGTTAGGTGTTCTGGTCGTCCAGAAAAGGTCGGACGTCCGGTGTTTCATGGGGTTCCGGACGTCCGTAAATCGTCGGTCGTCCGGTGGGTCGGGGTTAACGCGAAATTTCAGATCCGTGATGCGATTTTGGGCGGAAATTGGAGATTTCAGGGTCAAAATTGACGAGATTTTGTGGATGAAAGATGGGGAAACTTGTGAAGATGCTAGATCCACTCGAAACCAAGCAAATCCATGGATCAAAATCAACAAAACTTCCTCAAACCAACAAATACAAAAAAATTGGGGGCTATTTTTGGTGGGTTATTTTTGGATTTAGGACGAAAACAACAAAATCAAGCTAGAAAACATGGGGTAGGGGCTCCAAAACGTGATCAACGTGGCTCATGATACCAAGATGATGTAGGGTGGAACCCTATGGTGAGGATATTGCACGTTTGGAGTGGATCCTACGGGGAATCACGAAGAACACGCGGAAGAACTAGAGGGAAAACACGGGAAGAATGAGAGAAACACTCAACCGACAAGGAATCAATCACACAAGTGCTAGATCACCGAACACAAAGAGATACATATGATCCACAATCAACAAAGGTAAGGATACAAAGGTAACCGATCTTCTCCGTGAGGAGGTCTTGAATGCACAAGGGGATCTTCCCACGAGGGGGTCTTGAATCCGATAGGATCTTCTCCGAGGAGGCCGCGGTCTCTCACGAGGATGAGATCCCATGGATGAGCAAAGCTCTATCTCTAACTTGAGCTAAATCAACGCTAAATCTAACTAGGAGGAGGTGGAGGAGTATATATAGTCTAGGGGCACAAAGGGGTAAGTGAAGGGGTACATGGGCTGCGGCCCAACACACTTTGCGCAGACAGGCGTCGGACGTCCGGAGGGTTCCGGTCATCCGGAGGCTCGGGAAGGTCCGGACGTCCGGTGCTCTTCGGACTTCCGTAGATTCGGCTCGGGTGCGTTTCGGTCGGACGTCCGGAGGGGGCCGGTCGTCCGGAAGGCGAGCCTCCGGACGACCGGAGTTCTTCGGATGTCCGCAGATGCGGTTCGGTGGTCGCTGCCACGGTCGTCCGGAGCCTGGGAGTCGTCGGACGTCCGGTCCTGGTCGGACGTCCGGCCGCTGTAGCTTCGGGCAGCTTCTTCTCTTGGTCCTTGTACTTGGTGTCCTCGCCGTCTTGTCCATGGTCTTCCTCCTTGTTCCTGGCCATGCATAGTACATATATATGAGGTAGTAACCATGTCTCACATGTGGGAAGTTGATATAGGCGAAGGTGTCCCGTCTTTCGATGAGATGATGGATATCGCTTTGGTGGAAGTCGACTTTGACGATCCGACTACGAACGTGCGAGGACGTCGCGCCTTAGCAATCGCTAAACCAACTCCAAGAGGTTATTGACCACGCCGGATGATAGAGGCAAAGGTGTCCCGTCTTTCGATGAGATGATGGATATCGCTTTGGTGGCAGTCGACTTTGACGATCCGACTACGAACGTGCATGGACGTCGCGCCTTAGCAATCGCTAAACCAACTCCGAGAGGTTATTGACCACGCCGGAGAACGATCAACCTGACCACGAGGGTTTGTTTCCTGCGAGCAAACGAAGAACAAGCAAGAAACTGAGATTGCAATCTGGATATTGCGAATATAAGATGAAAGCTTTATTGATCAAGGTGGGGTTCTGTGACGTCTTTGTCTGGTCGTTGAACACAAATGAAGTACGCGAAGTTGCAGCTATGGCGAACTTTTAATCTAAACAAAACCCGAAGTCTAAACGATGCCCTAAGGGCTGTATATATGGAGGAAGAGGGGGGAATTTCGTGGCCCTTGGTGGAGGGGTCCGAAATCAACCCTATCTCTTGTTTCCCCACACATACGGACTCTAAAAATAGCCTATACTTATGTATTTCGAAATTACATGGGCCTGGCCCAATAATAAGGTGACGCAGCACCTAAAATAGCCTCGGGACGAAATTTATGAAGTGGCATCTTGTATATTTCGTCCAAGGCTTCATGCACCCATTATGGTGGCTTCAAAGTCCTGAAATCATCACTTGTAACTCCGTTCTTGTTTCCCTTGCGCATGCCATCATCTCCATGCTTGTTCTTGCTCCAATGTTCATCCTTCTCCAAGCTAGGCCCTTCATTTGTAAGCAAAACAAATGTA
>NW_021170589.1:8046-191927 GCF_002162155.2 Triticum dicoccoides
TTTTTCGAAAAATGCGTTTTCGAAAAATTTTGGGCCTAAACGGAGCGTGGCTACCCGACTCTTTTTTTTTTTCCGAAACCTACTCCGGCAAGGAAACACGAATCGGAATCTAGATGGATCTCGAAAACAACCCTAATAAGCAAGGACTCGGATTGGTGGTGGATATATGGTGGTGGTATATGGCAGCGGTGGTGGTAGCGGTGGTAGTATATGGATATGGATCGGTGGTGGTATATGGACACGGATTGGTGGTGGTATATGGATACGGATTCGGAGCGGTGGTGGTAGACGGCAGGGGCGATGATGATGGTGCGGCGGCGGCGTGACAACTTATGACCAGAACTCGAAACTCTAAAAGACTAAACTCTAAGACCAGCAACTAGACACGACGATGCAACCGCAAATTCAACAAAGCAAAACCCTAAAAAGATTATGCAAAGACTCAGATTGGTTCGGATATGATGAACTAACCCTAATTTTTTTTTGGTGGCTTTTTCGTGGACTGTAGGTATGAAGAACAGACTCGATCTAAACTATGAAAAACTGTAAAATCTCACCGAGCAACCTGGAAATCTGATACCACTTGATAGAGGCAAAGGTGTCCCGTCTTTCGATGAGATAATGGATATCGCTTTGGTGGCAGTCGACTTTGACGATCCGACTACGAACGTGCATGGACGTCGCGCCTTAGCAATCGCTAAACCAACTCCGAGAGGTTATTGACCACGCCGGAGCACGATCAACCTGACCACGAGGGTCTGTTTCCTGCGAGCAAACGAAGAACAAGCAAGAAACTGAGATTGCAATCTGGATATTGCGAATATAAGATGAAAGCTTTATTGATCAAGGTGGGGTTCTGTGACGTCTTTGTCTGGTCGTTGAACACAAACGAAGTACGCGAAGTTGCAGCTATGGCGAACTTTTAATCTAAACAAAACCCGAAGTCTAAACGATGCCCTAAGGGCTGTATATATGGAGGAAGAGGGGGGAATTTCGTGGCCCTTGGTGGAGGGTTCCGAAATCAACCCTATCTCTTGTTTCCCCACACATACGGACTCTAAAAATAGCCTATACTTATGTATTTCGAAATTACATGGGCCTGGCCCAATAATAAGGTGACGCAGCACCTAAAATAGCCTCGGGACGAAATTTATGAAGTGGCATCTTGTATATTTCGTCCAAGGCTTCATGCACCCATTATGGTGGCTTCAAAGTCCTGAAATCATCACTTGTAACTCCGTTCTTGTTTCCCTTGCGCATGCCATCATCTCCATGCTTGTTCTTGCTCCAATGTTCATCCTTCTCCAAGCTAGGCCCTTCATTTGTAAGCAAAACAAATGTATCCAATTTAGGCAGCATCATATTCTCATGAACATTAGAATCATTACCAAGAAACGAAAGTACCTGGTAATTTAGTTGGCGTGCACGAGCTCTAGTAATTGGTCCAGTATGTATAGCAGCAGGGGTTGTGGGTGTAACAATTGTATTGATGTCCTCATCACCGGAGCACGATCAACCTGACCACGAGGGTCTGTTTCCTGCGAGCAAACGAAGAGCAAGCAAGAAACTAAGATTGCAATCTGGATATTGCGAATACAAGATGAAAGCTTTATTGATCAAGGTGGGGTTCTGTGACGCCTTTGTCTGGTCGTTGAACACAAACGAAGTACGCGAAGTTGCAGCTATGGCGAACTTTTAATCTAAACAAAACCCAAAGTCTAAACGATGCCCTAAGGGCTGTATATATGGAGGAAGAGGGGGGAATTTCGTGGCCCTTGGTGGAGGGGTCCGAAATCAACCCTATCTCTTGTTTCCCCACACATACGGATTCTAAAAATAGCCTATACTTATGTATTTCGAAATTACATGGGCCTGGCCCAATAATAAGGTGACGCAGCACCTAAAATAGCCTCGGGACGAAATTTATGAAGTGGCATCTTGTATATTTCGTCCAAGGCTTCATGCACCCATTATGGTGGCTTCAAAGTCCTGAAATCATCACTTGTAACTCCGTTCTTGTTCCCCTTGCGCATGCCATCATCTCCATGCTTGTTCTTGCTCCAATGTTCATCCTTCTCCAAGCTAGGCCCTTCATTTGTAAGCAAAACAAATGTATCCAATTTAGGCAGCATCATATTCTCATGAACATTAGAATCATTACCAAGAAACGAAAGTACCTGGTAATTTAGTTGGCGTGCACGAGCTCTAGTAATTGGTCCAGTATGTATAGCAGCAGGGGCTATGGGTGTAACAATTGTATTGATGTCCTCATCATCTTTCGATGAGATGATGGATATCGCTTTGTTGGAAGTCGACTTTGACGATCCGACTACGAACGTGCGAGGACGTCGCGCCTTAGCAATCGCTAAACCAACTCCGAGAGGTTATTGACCACGCCGGAGCACGATCAACCTGACCACGAGGGTCTGTTTCCTGCGAGCAAACGAAGAACAAGCAAGAAACTGAGATTGCAATCTGGATATTGTGAATATAAGATGAAAGCTTTATTGATCAAGGTGGGGTTCTGTGACGCCTTTGTCTGGTCGTTGAACACAAACGAAGTACGCGAAGTTGCAGCTATGGCGAACTTTTAATCTAAACAAAACCCAAAGTCTAAACGATGCCCTAAGGGCTGTATATATGGAGGAAGAGGGGGGAATTTCGTGGCCCTTGGTGGAGGGGTCCGAAATCAACCCTATCTCTTGTTTCCCCACACATACGGATTCTAAAAATAGCCTATACTTATGTATTTCGAAATTACATGGGCCTGGCCCAATAATAAGGTGACGCAGCACCTAAAATAGCCTCGGGACGAAATTTATGAAGTGGCATCTTGTATATTTCGTCCAAGGCTTCATGCACCCATTATGGTGGCTTCAAAGTCCTGAAATCATCACTTGTAACTCCGTTCTTGTTCCCCTTGCGCATGCCATCATCTCCATGCTTGTTCTTGCTCCAATGTTCATCCTTCTCCAAGCTAGGCCCTTCATTTGTAAGCAAAACAAATGTATCCAACTTAGGCAGCATCATATTCTCATGAACATTAGAATCATTACCAAGAAACGAAAGTACCTGGTAATTTAGTTGGCGTGCACGAGCTCTAGTAATTGGTCCAGTATGTATAGCAGCAGGGGCTGTGGATGTAACAATTGTATTGATGTCCTCATCATCCTCCCCTTCTTGAAATGAAGTCGTCCTCGACGGAAGTTCATCTTCCTCACCCAAATAAGGCTTCAAATCTGCAATGTTAAAAGTGGGACTAACCCCAAAATCTGCAGGCAGCTCAAGTTTATATGCATTATCATTTATTTTCTCT
The DNA here is from genome assembly GCF_002162155.2 of Triticum dicoccoides. Taxonomy (NCBI): domain Eukaryota; kingdom Viridiplantae; phylum Streptophyta; class Magnoliopsida; order Poales; family Poaceae; genus Triticum; species Triticum dicoccoides. The sequence continues at coordinate 11,363 of NW_021170589.1, forward strand.
AACACCTTACAGGGACCATCAGCACGTGGCATTAGCTTTGATTTGCGCAAATCAGGAAATCTATCCTTACGCAAATGTAACCAAACGAGATCTCCAGGTGCAAACACAACATGTTTTCTACCCTTATCTCCAGCAAGTTTATATTTAGCATTCATACGCTCAATGTTTTCCTTAGTTAACTCATGCATTTTTAAAATCAATTCAGCACGTTGTTTAGCATCAAAATTAACCTTCTCCGAAGATGGAAGAGGCAACAAATCAATAGGTGCACGAGGTAGGAAACCATACACAACTTCAAAAGGGCACATCTTAGTAGTAGAATGCAATGAACGATTATAAGCAAATTCAATATGAGGCAAGCATTCCTCCCACATTTTCTTATTATTCTTCAAAACAGCCCTAAGCATAGTAGACAACGTTCTATTGACTACTTCAGTTTGTCCATCAGTTTGGGGGTGACAAGTAGTACTAAAAAGCAGTTTAGTCCCCAACTTAGCCCATAAACATCTCCAAAAGTGGCTAAGAAATTTAGTATCACGATCTGAAACAATAGTATTTGGCACACCATGCAAGCGAATAATTTCGAAGAACAAATCAGCAACATTAACAGCATCATCGCTTTTATGACATGGTATAAAGTGTGCCATTTTCGAGAATCTATCTGATAGAGGCGGAGGTGTCCCGTCTTTCGATGAGATGATGGATATCGCTTTGGTGGAAGTCGACTTTGACGATCCGACTACGAACGTGCGAGGACGTCGCGCCTTAGCAATCGCTAAACCAACTCCGAGAGGTTATTGACCACGCCGGAGCACGATCAACCTGACCACGAGGGTCTGTTTCCTGCGAGCAAACGAAGAACAAGCAAGAAACTAAGATTGCAATCTGGATATTGCGAATATAAGATGAAAGCTTTATTGATCAAGGTGGGGTTCTGTGACGCCTTTGTCTGGTCGTTGAACACAAACGAAGTGCGCGAAGTTGCAGCTATGGCGAACTTTTAATCTAAACAAAACCCAAAGTCTAAACGATGCCCTAAGGGCTGTATATATGGAGGAAGAGGAGGGGAATTTCGTGGCCCTTGGTGGAGGGGTCCGAAATCAACCCTATCTCTTGTTTCCCCACACATACGGACTCTAAAAATAGCCTATACTTATGTATTTCGAAATTACATGGGCCTGGCCCAATAATAAGGTGACGCAGCACCTAAAATAGCCTCGGGACGAAATTTATGAAGTGGCATCTTGTATATTTCGTCCAAGGCTTCATGCACCCATTATGGTGGCTTCAAAGTCCTGAAATCATCACTTGTAACTCCGTTCTTGTTTCCCTTGCGCATGCCATCATCTCCATGCTTGTTCTTGCTCCAATGTTCATCCTTCTCCAAGCTAGGCCCTTCATTTGTAAGCAAAACAAATGTATCCAATTTAGGCAGCATCATATTCTCATGAACATTAGAATCATTACCAAGAAACGAAAGTACCTGGTAATTTAGTTGGCGTGCACGAGCTCTAGTAATTGGTCCAGTATGTATAGCAGCAGGGGTTGTGGGTGTAACAATTGTATTGATGTCCTCATCACCGGAGCACGATCAACCTGACCACGAGGGTCTGTTTCCTGCGAGCAAACGAAGAGCAAGCAAGAAACTAAGATTGCAATCTGGATATTGCGAATACAAGATGAAAGCTTTATTGATCAAGGTGGGGTTCTGTGACGCCTTTGTCTGGTCGTTGAACACAAACGAAGTACGCGAAGTTGCAGCTATGGCGAACTTTTAATCTAAACAAAACCCAAAGTCTAAACGATGCCCTAAGGGCTGTATATATGGAGGAAGAGGGGGGAATTTCGTGGCCCTTGGTGGAGGGGTCCGAAATCAACCCTATCTCTTGTTTCCCCACACATACGGATTCTAAAAATAGCCTATACTTATGTATTTCGAAATTACATGGGCCTGGCCCAATAATAAGGTGACGCAGCACCTAAAATAGCCTCGGGACGAAATTTATGAAGTGGCATCTTGTATATTTCGTCCAAGGCTTCATGCACCCATTATGGTGGCTTCAAAGTCCTGAAATCATCACTTGTAACTCCGTTCTTGTTCCCCTTGCGCATGCCATCATCTCCATGCTTGTTCTTGCTCCAATGTTCATCCTTCTCCAAGCTAGGCCCTTCATTTGTAAGCAAAACAAATGTATCCAATTTAGGCAGCATCATATTCTCATGAACATTAGAATCATTACCAAGAAACGAAAGTACCTGGTAATTTAGTTGGCGTGCACGAGCTCTAGTAATTGGTCCAGTATGTATAGCAGCAGGGGCTGTGGGTGTAACAATTGTATTGATGTCCTCATCATCCTCCCCTTCTTGAAATGAAGTCGTCCTCGACGGAAGTCCATCTTCCTCACCCAAATAAGGCCTCAAATCTGCAATGTTAAAAGTGGGACTAACCCCAAAATCTGCAGGCAGCTCAAGTTTATATGCATTATCATTTATTTTCTCTAACACCTTAAAGGGACCATCAGCACGTGGCATTAGCTTTGATTTGCGCAAATCAGGAAATCTATCCTTACGCAAATGTAACCAAACAAGATCTCCAGGTGCAAACACAACATGTTTTCTACCCTTATCTCCAGCAAGTTTATATTTAGCATTCATACGCTCAATGTTTTCCTTAGTTAACTCATGCATTTTTAAAATCAATTCAGCACGTTGTTTAGCATCAAAATTAACCTTCTCCGAAGATGGAAGAAGCAACAAATCAATAGGTGCACGAGGTAGGAAACCATACACAACTTCAAAAGGGCACATCTTAGTAGTAGAATGCAATGAACGATTATAAGCAAATTCAATATGAGGGAAGCATTCCTCCCACATTTTCTTATTATTCTTCAAAACAGCCCTAAGCATAGTAGACAACGTTCTATTGACTACTTCAGTTTGTCCATCAGTTTGGGGGTGACAAGTAGTACTAAAAAGCAGTTTAGTCCCCAACTTAGCCCATAAACATCTCCAAAAGTGGCTAAGAAATTTAGTATCACGATCTGAAACAATAGTATTTGGCACACCATGCAAGCGAATAATTTCACGAAAGAACAAATCAGCAACATTAACAGCATCATCGCTTTTATGACATGGTATAAAGTGTGCCATTTTCGAGAATCTATCCACGACAACAAATATGCTATCCCTCCCCTTCTTTGTTCGAGGTAAACCTAAAACAAAGTCCATAGATATATCCTCCCAAGGAACACTAGGTACAGGCAAAGGCATATAGAAACCATGAGGATTGAGTCGTGACTTAGCTTTTTGACATGTAGTGCATCGAGCAATAAAACGTCAACATCCCGTCTCATCTTTGGCCAAAAGAAATGTGTAGCAAGTACGTCCTCCGTCTTGTTCACGCCAAAATGTCCCATTAATCCTCCTCCATGCGCTTCCTGCAACAAGAAAAGACGAACGGAGCTAGCTGGAATGCATAGCTTGTTAGCACGAAACACAAATCCATCGTTAACGACAAACTTGTTCCACATTCTTCCGTCTTTACAATTCTGCATTACATCTTTAAAATCAGCATCATGCACATATTGATCTTTGATGGTCTCCAAACCAAATATTTTGAAGTCAAGTTGTGAAAGCATAGTATAGCGACGAGACAATGCATCAGCAATAACATTTTCTTTTCCCTTCTTGTGTTTAATGACATAAGGGAAAGTCTCAATGAATTCAACCCATTTAGCATGTCTACGATTCAGTTTAGCTTGACTTTTAATATGTTTCAAAGATTCATGATCAGAATGTATAACAAATTCTTTGGGCCATAAATAATGTTGCCATGTTTCTAAAGTCCGAACAAGAGCATATAATTCTTTATCATAAGTAGAATAATTCAGACTAGGCCCACTCAATTTTTCAGAAAAGCATGCAACAGGTTTGCCATCTTGTAATAACACACCTCCTAATCCAATTCCACTAGCATCACATTCAAGCTCAAAAGTCTTATTAAAATCAGGAAGTTGGAGTAAAGGAGCATGTGTCAACTTATCTTTCAATACCGTGAAGGCTTCTTCCTGTGCGGTACCCCAAACAAAAGGCACATCCTTCTTTGTAAGCTCGTTGAGAGGTGCAGCAATGGTGCTGAAATCTCTCACAAAACGCCTATAGAATCCAGCGAGGCCAAGAAAACTCCTCACTTGTGTGACCGTTTTGGGCTGCGGCCAACTCTCAATAGCTTCAATCTTGGCTTTGTCAACTTCAATTCCCTGTGGAGTAACAACATAGCCAAGAAAAGATACTCGGTCGGTGCAAAAGGTGCACTTCCCAAGGTTACCAAACAAACGTGCATCGTGTAGAGCAATAAAAACAACACGTAAATGTTCCAAATGTTCTTCCAAAGATCTGCTATAAATCAGTATATCATCAAAATAGACTACCACAAATCGTCCAATGAAAGCACGTAAAACTTCGTTCATTAGTCTCATGAAAGTACTAGGCGCATTAGTTAACCCAAAAGGCATGACTAACCACTCATATAATCCAAACTTAGTTTTAAATGCTGTTTTCCATTCATCTCCCAATTTCATACGAATTTGATGGTATCCACTACGCAAATCAACTTTGGAGAATATTGTAGAGCCACTCAATTCATCAAGCATATCATCTAGCCTAGGAATAGGATGACGATAACGAATAGTAATATTATTAATGCCTCTACAATCAACACACATACGTGATGTACCATCCTTTTTCGGCACTAGAATAATAGGAACAGCACAAGGACTAAGGGATTCGCGTATATAACCTTTGTCGAGAACCTCTTGTACTTGACGCATAATCTCCTTCGTCTCCTCTGGATTGGTACGGTATGGTGCACGGTTTGGCAGTGAAGCACCGGGAATTAAGTCAATCTGATGCTCAATCCCTCGAATAGGCGGTAATCCCGGTGGCACGTCTTGTGGAAAGACGTCAGCGAACTCCTGCAAAATGTTAGTGACAGCAGGAGGCAAAGAGGAAGGCACGTCCTCGAATGAAAATAATGCCTCTTTGCACACAAAAGCATAGCAAACAGATTTGCTGAAATCTAGCTCATCAATATCAGATTTGGTGGCAAATAAACATGCACTTTTCAATTTAATTTCAGAAGCAACACTAGATGGTTTATTATTAGGCTTCATTTGTTGCTCAAATTCTTTTGCCACAATCTGATTTTCACTCTTATTCTTCTCCTGTTGTGCTTTATTAGCTCTATTAATATCATCTTTCAAAATGGAATCAGGAGTCATAGGAAGCAAAGTAATATTTTTATCCTTATAAACAAGAGTATAGTGATTGTTTCTACCATGGTGTACAGAATTTTTATCAAATTGCCATGATCTACCAAGTAATAAGGAACATGCTTGCATAGGTACCACATCACAATCAACATAATCAGCATATGTAGAGATACTAAAATGCACACGAACAGTACGTGTTACCTTAACCTTGCCGCTGTTGTTGAACCATTGGATGTAGTAAGGATGTGAATGTGGTCTTGTGGTGAGAGAAAGCTTCTCCACCATCTCCATGCTAGCCAAGTTGTTGCAGCTCCCTCCGTCTATTATGACGCGCACAGAACGTTCCTTCACAACTCCCTTGGTATGGAACAAATTGTGCCTCTGATTTTGCTCAGCTTGTGTGACCTGCTGATGAGGACATCAATACAATTGTTACACCCACAGCCCCTGCTGCTATACATACTGGACCAATTACTAGAGCTCGTGCACGCCAACTAAATTACCAGGTACTTTCGTTTCTTGGTAATGATTCTAATGTTCATGAGAATATGATGCTGCCTAAATTGGATACATTTGTTTTGCTTACAAATGAAGGGCCTAGCTTGGAGAAGGATGAACATTGGAGCAAGAACAAGCATGGAGATGATGGCATGCGCAAGGGGAACAAGAACGGAGTTACAAGTGATGATTTCAGGACTTTGAAGCCACCATAATGGGTGCATGAAGCCTTGGACGAAATATACAAGATGCCACTTCATAAATTTCGTCCCGAGGCTATTTTAGGTGCTGCGTCACCTTATTATTGGGCCAGGCCCATGTAATTTCGAAATACATAAGTATAGGCTATTTTTAGAATCCGTATGTGTGGGGAAACAAGAGATAGGGTTGATTTCGGACCCCTCCACCAAGGGCCACGAAATTCCCCCCTCTTCCTCCATATATACAGCCCTTAGGGCATCGTTTAGACTTTGGGTTTTGTTTAGATTAAAAGTTCGCCATAGCTGCAACTTCGCGTACTTCGTTTGTGTTCAACGACCAGACAAAGGCGTCACAGAACCCCACCTTGATCAATAAAGCTTTCATCTTATATTCGCAATATCTAGATTGCAATCTCAGTTTCTTGCTTGTTCTTCGTTTGCTCGCAGGAAACAGACCCTCGTGGTCAGGTTGATCATGCTCCGGCGTGGTCAATAACCTCTCGGAGTTGGTTTAGCGATTGCTAAGGCGCGACGTCCTCGCACGTTCGTAGTCGGATCGTCAAAGTCGACTTCCACCAAAGCGATATCCATCATCTCATCGAAAGACGGGACACCTTTGCCTCTATCATTCTTCCTTCTTTACAATTCTGCATTACATCTTTAAAATCAGCATCATGCACATATTGATCTTTGATGGTCTCTAAACCAAATATTTTGAAGTCAAGTTGTGAAAGCATAGTATAGCGACGAGACAATGCATCAGCAATAACATTTTCTTTTTCCTTCTTGTGTTTAATGACATAAGGGAAAGTCTCAATGAATTCAACCCATTTAGCATGTCTACGATTCAGTTTAGCTTGACTTTTAATATGTTTCAAAGATTCATGATCAGAATGTATAACAAATTCTTTGGGCCATAAATAATGTTGCCATGTTTCTAAAGTCCGAACAAGAGCATATAATTCTTTATCATAAGTAGAATAATTCAGACTAGGCCCACTCAATTTTTCAGAAAAGTATGCAACAGGTTTGCCATCTTGTAATAACACACCTCCTAATCCAATTCCACTAGCATCACATTCAAGCTCAAAAGTCTTATTAAAATCAGGAAGTTGGAGTAAAGGAGCATGTGTCAACTTATCTTTCAATACCGTGAAGGCTTCTTCCTGTGTGGTACCCCAAACAAAAGGCACATCCTTCTTTGTAAGCTCGTTGAGAGGTGCAGCAATGGTGCTGAAATCTCTCACAAAACGCCTATAGAATCTAGCGAGGCCAAGAAAACTCCTCACTTGTGTGACCGTTTTGGGCTGCGGCCAACTCTCAATAGCTTCAATCTTGGCTTTATCAACTTCAATTCCCTGTGGAGTAACAACATAGCCAAGAAAAGATACTCGGTCGGTGCAAAAGGTGCACTTCCCAAGGTTACCAAACAAACGTGCATCACGTAGAGCAATAAAAACAGCACGTAAATGTTCCAAAAGTTCTTCCAAAGATCTGCTATAAATCAATATGTCATCAAAGTAAACTACCACAAATCGTCCAATGAAAGCACGTAAAACTTCGTTCATTAATCTCATGAAAGTACTAGGTGCATTAGTTAACCCAAAAGGCATGACTAACCACTCATATAATCCAAACTTAGTTTTAAATGTTGTTTTCCATTCATCTCCCAATTTCATACGAATTTGATGGTAGCCACTACGCAAATCAACTTTGGAGAATATTGTAGAGCCACTCAATTCATCAAGCATATCATCTAGCCTAGGAATAGGATGACGATAACGAATAGTAATATTATTAATGCCTCTACAATCAACACACATACGTGATGTACCATCCTCTTTCGGCACTAGAATAATAGGAACAGCACAAGGACTAAGGGATTCGCGTATATAACCTTTGTCGAGAAGCTCTTGTACTTGACGCATAATCTCCTTCGTCTCCTCTGGATTGGTACGGTATGGTGCACGGTTTGGCAGTGAAGCACCGGGAATTAAGTCAATCTGATGCTCAATCCCTCGAATATGCGGTAATCCCGGTGGCACGTCTTGTGGAAAAACGTCAGCGAACTCCTGCAAAATGTTAGTGACAGCAGGAGGCAAAGAGGAAGGCACGTCCTCGAATGAAAATAATGCCTCTTTGCACACAAAAGCATAGCAAACAGATTTGCTGAAATCTAGCTCATCAATATCAGATTTGGTGGCAAATAAACATGCACTTTTCAATTTAATTTCAGAAGCAACACTAGATGGTTTATTATTAGGCTTCATTTGTTGCTCAAATTCTGTTGCCACAATCTGATTTTCACTCTTATTCTTCTCCTGTTGTGCTTTATTAGCTCTATTAATATCATCTTTCAAAATGGAATCAGGAGTCATAGGAAGCAAAGTAATATTTTTATCCTTATGAACAAGAGTATAGTGATTGTTTCTACCATGGTGTACAGAATTTTTATCAAATTGCCATGGTCTACCAAGTAATAAGGAACATGCTTGCATAGGTACCACATCACAATCAACATAATCAGCATATGTAGAGATACTAAAATGCATACGAACAGTACATGTTACATTAACCTTGCCGCTGTTGTTGAACCATTGGATGTAGTAAGGATGTGGATGTGGTCTTGTGGTGAGAGAAAGCTTCTCCACCATCTCCATGCTAGCCAAGTTGTTGCAGCTCCCTCCATCTATGATGACACGCACAGAACGTTCTTTCACAACTCCCTTGGTATGGAACAAATTGTGCCTCTGATTTTGCTCAGCTTGTGTGACCTGCACACTCAAAACACGTTGAGCAACTAAACATTCATACCTGTCAGCGTCTTCAGGAGCCATGTATTGCGTCTCATGATCAGAATCATCTCCACCATGTTCTTCACGTGTAATAAGAGCCAAAGTCTCCTCATCATAGTCACTAGCGGACTCATATCCACCATCCACGGTAGCAATAATCACACGCGGAGATTTGCATTCTCTCGCATAATGACCTCCTCCCTTACAACAACGACAAATAATATCACTTGTGTGCCCTGTTGATGCCATGGAAGAAGCAGAACTCTGTGCAGGCCCAGCAGGTGCGCTCTTGGCAGATAATGGTGGTTGTGCCTGTTTTCTTGTATCACGACTGGAGGAGACACCTGATTGAGGTGTTGGTGCAGTTGAAGTAGAAGATGCACGCGGTGTCCATGATGAAGGTCGGCCTGCAGAAAAGTTAGTTCGCGCCAATGCTTGTCGATCCTGCACTTCACGTTCAGCTTTACAAGCAAGATGGAATAAACGAGTGATATTAGTATACTCCTTATAGTCTAGAATGGTCTGAATCTCTCTATTTAATCCACCCAGAAAACGTGCAAGCATAGCTTCATTCTCCTCAACAATACCACATCTAATCATGCCAGTTTGTAATTCCTGATAATATTCTTCTAAAGAATTTTTCCCTTGTGATAGAGGCGAGGGTGTCCCGATCTTTCGATGAGATGATAACTATCGATTTGGTGGAGACGACTTTGACGATCCGACTACAAACGTGCACGACGTTGCGCCTTAGCAATCGCTAAACCAACTCTGAGAGGTTATTGACCACGCTGGAGCACGATCAACCTGACCACGAAGGTCTATTCCTGCAAGCAATCGAAGAACGAGCAAGAATATGATAAAGCAATCTGAATATTGCGAATATATATGAAGTATTGATAAGGGTGGGGATCCGTAAGCGGTCTTGGTCTGGTCGTTGGACACAAACGAAGTACACGAAGTTGCAATGGCTAACTTTTAACTAAACAAATCCCAAGGAAAAGCTACTAGATGGATCTACTTATATAGGAGCAAGGGGTGGCGGCCAAGGAGGTGGGAAGACGTCCCAAGGCAGCCTAAAACTAAATCTAGGTCGTACAAGGCCAATAGGCCCAAGTGGAGGTGATGTAACACCTTTGGACTTGTAGTTTGACTCGGATTCTGCTGCAGCATCAGATTGTTTCGTCCACAACTCAACGCTCCGGACGAATTTGAAGGTGATTCCAATTGGGTTGGAAAGTGCACGAAATCTAGTTTCCAACAAAAAAAGAATCACCCAATTCGGAGTCCGTATGAAAAACTTGTGTGCGTTTTGAGTCAGGTATGTCTGTGCAGTCGATATCTGAATCCAGAACGTGAGAGACTTGGACTCTATCTTCTCTTGGGCCAAAAGTGACGTGAGAGAACTTTTTGGACAGCAAATAAACATCTCTTTCTTCCTTATCTTCATATGTGGATTGTACAAATGTCCCATACACCTGCAATTAGACAAAACACAAAAGTGTGTGAAGTATTTTTGTTCTGAATAACATAAATAGATTATTGAATAGTTTGCACTAGAAATCACCTGACAAATATGCATATATGCAATATTTTTGGTCATATCCAAGGTAGTCATGTCCTCATCATCCTCCCCTTCTTGAAAATAAAGCCGTCCTCGGCGTTGCTTAATCTGAAATGTGGCTAACAAAAGAGACAAGGTGTACATGTTGTATATGTATAAGTCATCCATTTTTACTTCCCTTGATTTTTGCATATATGACACATGAATAGATGAGTAACTTGCATAGTTCATAAAATCTATAGCCAAAAAATTAGCACAAGAAGTAGAAGGCATGAAAATATTGCAACTCAGTTTGCACATATAAGTGAAGCTCTTATTCATTTCAAAAGATTGACAATGTTCATCATTAAACCATCCCAACATTGGTGAATAAACCTTACTTGCATCAAATTTACATGCTACAACATGCTTAAATAAGCAAACATGCAATAAGTCATTCAACACAGAATCATCACCAAGATTAGAGGTCATATCAAAATGATTAAACATTGGTTCTTTTGCATCAATAGTTAATTCAATGGGTGCACTCAAAATTGTTGGTATTTCAGTTGTTTGATCACATGGCAAAGTCAAATTGTCAACGTAGTCCTCTAAAATAGGTGGTGTGATCAAAGTAGTGGGTAGCTCATCAGATGGTGCATTCAAATTGACAAGGCATTCATCATTCTCATGTAGAGATGGAAGATCAGTACCTTTGTCATTACCTCTTGTGATCAACTCAGATGATGTAGCCACTCTCGGGGGCGATGTGTCACATGGTGGAGGTGATGTAGTCCTGATAACAACGGATGTGGTTGTCATAGTATGCCTAGTAGTTGAAGGAACAATCATATCAACTCTTGGAATGTGCACCGTGCGCTTGTTCTCCTCGTGGCCAACACGTCGTTTTATTTCCTGTTCAGCTTTGCAAGCAAGATGAAACAAATGGTCCATAGGATAACACTCTTCATGAATTAGTATCTCTTGAATATCACGGTTTAATCCTCCCCAAAATCTATCCATAAAATCATCTTCACTTTCTTCTAAAGAGGAATGCAACAAGGTAGTTTGTAAATCATCATAATATTTTGTTACAGTTTCACTACCTTGTTTTAAGTGTTGCAACTTCTTAATCATGTCACGAGTATAATAAACAGGGACGAAAGTATGTCGCATGGCAAGTTTCAAATCATCCCAAGTAGTATGTATATAATCAGGGTGTAACCGACAATATTCACTCCACCAAACCAAAGCATAACCAGTGAAAGAACCAACCGCAACCTTAACCTTTTTATGTTCATCGAAATTATGGGAAGCAAATATATTTTTTATGTCGAACTCCCATTCAATATATAAAGCAGGTTTAAAACGGCCATTAAATGGTGGTATAGATACATTAACCTGATCATGTGCATTTGGATGTTTGTGCACCTCTCGTGACGGTTGTGGTATTTGTAAAGGTGGTGGCACATCTCCCGCGATCGACAAAGCCCATGAATTGACTCTGGATCCTGTCATGATTAGTAGAACAAGAAACAAAACCCAAAAATAATGTCCTATAACTACTAGGATGTGGTGGTAAAACGCTCACAGTAAAGCAAATATCAATGTCTTACAAGTTCTTACCATGCAGCAGGCGGTGATCGGCAACCAGCGGTGTCAAGTAACTCCGAATATTGAGTAAAGCGATTGCCAGGGGAGCGTACGTATACATGGTGTAGAAATATGTGGAGCTGGGTTGCCTATATATGGTAGCAAAAGATTAGCAATAATCAATTCAAAGATGCAATGTTGAATAAACGCTCAACGACGGTACTGTGCTGGTCGTAGGCTAGACCGGACTAGAGACGCGAACCTAGAACACTAATGAGGTCACGGCGTAGCACAACTAGCATCAATGAAGGATACTAAGTAGCTCTTGACAGCAAGATATAAGTGAAGATCACAACGGCAGTGAAGATAATGATGAAAAACAACTGCCAAGCAGGATATACAACAACTCTCTCCCCAACTTTCCTCTTGAAAAGTTTGAGACAATTTTCTGATAAATTCTTTCAAAGAATGCTACTAACTCAAGCTTTCCAATGCAAAAAGAATCACTCAATTCCGAGTTGATATGAGGAGTCAAAGAATTCTAAAACTGGCCTGAAAAATTGGAACAAGCTGTGTTCACGAACTTCGGAGGGCAAAAAGACCTATTTAGAAGCCGATTTTAAGGTGTCAAATATTGAACTAGCTTCTGCAACTATTTAGATGCGGCTCGTCGCTATCTTCAATTTGAGTACTCACGGAGCCAAAACTGATTTCGTATGAGGAAGATACACCTGTTTTACTGAACAGTGCGCAAAACAGATTCCAATCCGAATTCAGGTACGAGATTGATTCTAGATAGATCCAAAAAAAAAATTCTTCTTTTTTTTCTCACGCCTTTTTTTTCTTTTTCTTCTCCCTCTTTTTCTTTTTTTTCTTTCCTTTTTTCTCTCTTTTTTTTTCTTTATCTTCTTTTTCTCTCTCTTTCCAAGACAAACTAGATAAGATGCAGATTCGATCAGGCGAAGATGTGAGTGACCTCAACTATGATTATGACAATAAACAGTGCGTAGCACGTGGTGGAAATTGGTGGATGAGATGGTGGACAGCGGATGGGATAATGATGCAGCGGCTGCGTGACTAATGTGAACAGAACTCGAAACTCTAAAGGAACTAGACACTAAGACCAGCAACTCGACACGGCGATGCAACCGATAATTCAATAATGCAAACAATGAAAAGAAAATTGCAAAGGCTCAGTCTGGCTAGGACAAAGGATGAATAGATCTAACTTTTGTTTTGTGGCTTTTTCTTGGACAATAGGTAAGAAAATAAATCTAATCTAGGAAAACTGGAAATTCTCACCGAGCAACCTGAAAACTGATACCACTTGATAGAGGCGGGGTGTCCCGATCTTTCGATGAGATGATAACTATCGATTTGGTGGAGACGACTTTGACGATCCGACTACAAACGTGCACGACGTTGCGCCTTAGCAATCGCTAAACCAACTCCGAGAGGTTATTGACCACGCTGGAGCACGATCAACCTGACCACGAAGGTCTATTCCTGCAAGCAATCGAAGAACGAGCAAGAATATGATAAAGCAATCTGAATATTGCGAATATATATGAAGTATTGATAAGGGTGGGGATCCGTAAGCGGTCTTGGTCTGGTCGTTGGACACAAACGAAGTACACGAAGTTGCAATGGCTAACTTTTAACTAAACAAATCCCAAGGAAAAGCTACTAGATGGATCTACTTATATAGGAGCAAGGGGTGGCGGCCAAGGAGGTGGGAAGACGTCCCAAGGCAGCCTAAAACTAAATCTAGGTCGTACAAGGCCAATAGGCCCAAGTGGAGGTGATGTAACACCTTTGGACTTGTAGTTTGACTCGGATTCTGCTGCAGCATCAGATTGTTTCGTCCACAACTCAACGCTCCGGACGAATTTGAAGGTGATTCCAATTGGGTTGGAAAGTGCACGAAATCTAGTTTCCAACAAAAAAAGAATCACCCAATTCGGAGTCCGTATGAAAAACTTGTGTGCGTTTTGAGTCAGGTATGTCTGTGCAGTCGATATCTGAATCCAGAACGTGAGAGACTTGGACTCTATCTTCTCTTGGGCCAAAAGTGACGTGAGAGAACTTTTTGGACAGCAAATAAACATCTCTTTCTTCCTTATCTTCATATGTGGATTGTACAAATGTCCCATACACCTGCAATTAGACAAAACACAAAAGTGTGTGAAGTATTTTTGTTCTGAATAACATAAATAGATTATTGAATAGTTTGCACTAGAAATCACCTGACAAATATGCATATATGCAATATTTTTGGTCATATCCAAGGTAGTCATGTCCTCATCACCTTGTTTTAAACGCTGCAATTTTTGAAGCAATTCACGTTGATAATATGGTGGAACCCAACGCGTACGCGTAGCAGTTTTCAAAGCAGCCCAAGTAGTTGGAATAGGATATAATCTACAATGTTCAGACCACCATACACATGCAAAACTAGTGAAAGCACAAACAGCAGCAGCAACTCGTCTCTCCTCAGGATATTGTAAACATGTAAATCGTTGTTCAGTTTCTAACTCCCAAGTAAGATATATATCAGGAACATATCTACCCTCAAATGGTGGAATATTCAATTTTAGTTTAGGAATATGGACATCATCTCGTACCTGAGGTGGTGGTGCAGGCCTACCATTACGAATATATACCTGAGGTCGACCTGCTGGTGGTGGTACAGGTGGCTGCACGTAGTGTTGATTTTGATCAACTTCATCCTCACAATCTCCCACATAATCATCCTCCTCCGCATCAGCAGCAGGAGCCACAGAAGTATCAACAACAGCACCAACAGTTTGGCCAAAAGCAAGAGGAACACGGCTTGCTCGGCGGAGGTCTGCTTCGCGACATGGAGGTAGTCGTTGTTGTTGTTGTTGGAGAGGTGCGTTAGGTGCAGCGGGTGGTGGTGGTGGAAGACGCGCGAGCAATTCATTAAACTTGTTATCGAGCTTTGTTTCGAACGTCTTCTCAAGGCCAGTGATCTTCTCCATGGCCTCTTCAAAATTGTTCAGCACATCTTGCACCTGTTCAGTCATCATTTGCTGAAACTTATCATGAAGCTCCTTGTTCGATAAATTCTCCCAGTCAATCTCGTCGGCTTGTGATCCTGGCATGGTTAGCAGCAATAGAAACACACAAGAATATGATCCTACAGACTACTAACAAGTGATGGTGGTGGGTGTCACAAATCCGTCAAGCAAAACTCAAATTCTTACCAGTTCTTACCCAGCAACAGGCGGTGATCGGCAACCGTTATAGTCAAAAACTCTCAAAGCTTGGATAGAGCGATTACCAGGGAGAGTCAAACGCACGACGTAGATGTATGTCGAGCTGGGAAGGCTTATAATATGGTAGCAAAAAGGGTCAGCAATAATCAATTCAGAGATGCAAAGTTGAATAAACGCTCAACGACGGTACTGTGCTGGTCCTAGGCTAGACTGTGCTAGAGACGCGAGCCTAGAACACCAACAAAATCACGGCGCGGCACGTAAACACATAAAAATTTCGAAAAAAATTCAGAGTGTGCTCCTCCCTTGTTTACGTGCCGCCCGTGATTTTGTTAGTGTTCTAGGCTCGCGTCTCTAGCACATCTAGCCTAGGACCAGCACAGTACCGTCGTTGAGCGTTTATTCAACTTTGCATCTCTGAATTGATTATTGCTGACCCTTTTTGCTACCATATTATAAGCCTTCCCAGCTCCACATACATCTACGTCGTGCGTTTGACTCTCCCTGGTAATCGCTCTATCCAAGCTTTGAGAGTTTTTGACTACAACGGTTGCCGATCACCGCCTGCTGCTGGGTAAGAACTGATAAGAATTTGAGATTTGCTTGACGGATTTGTGACACCCACCACCACCACTTGTTCGTAGTCTGTAGGATCATATTCTTGTGTGTTTCTATTGCTGCTAACCATGCCAGGATCACAAGCCGACGAGATTGACTGGGAGAATTTATCGAACAAGAAGCTTCATGATAAGTTTCAGCAAATGATGACTGAACAGGTGCAAGATGTGCTGAACAATTTTGAAGAGGCCATGGAGAAGATCACTGGCCTTGAGAAGACGTACGAAACAAAGCTCGATAACAAGTTTAATGAATTGCTCGCGCGTCTTCCACCACCACCAGCCGCTGCACCTAACGCACCTCTCCAACAACAACAACAACAACGACTACCTCCACATCGTGAAACAGACCTTCGCCGAGCGAGTCGTGTTCCTCTTGCGTTTGGCCAAACTGTTGGTGCTGCTGTTGATACTTCTGTGGCTCCTGCTGCTGATGCGGAGGAGGATGATTATGTGGGAGATTATGAGGATGAGGTTGATCAAAATCAGCACTACGTGCAGCCACCTGCACCACCACCAGCAGGTCGACGTCAGGTATATATTCGTAATGGTAGGCCTGCACCACCACCTCAGGTACGAGATGATGTCCATATTCCTAAACTAAAATTGAATATTCCACCATTTGAGGGTAGATATGTTCCTGATATATATCTTACTTGGGAGTTAGAAACTGAACAACGATTTACATGTTTACAATATCCTGAGGAGAGACGAGTTGCTGCTGCTGTTTGTGCTTTCACTAGTTTTGCATGTGTATGGTGGTCTGAACATTGTAGATTATATCCTATTCCAACTACTTGGGCTGCTTTGAAAACTGCTATGCGTACGCGTTGGGTTCCACCATATTATCAACGTGAATTGCTCCAAAAATTGCAGCGTTTAAGACAAGGAAAAAATTCTATAGAAGAGTATTATCAGGAATTACAAACTGGCATGATTCAATGTGGTATTGTTGAGGAGAATGAAGCTATGCTTGCACGTTTTCTGGGTGGATTAAATAGAGAGATTCAGACCATTCTAGACTATAAGGAGTATACTAATATCACTCGTTTATTCCATCTTGCTTGTAAAGCTGAACGTGAAGTGCAGGATCGACAAGCATTGGCGCGAACTAACTTTTCTGCAGGCCGACCTTCATCATGGACACCGCGTGCATCTTCTACTTCAACTGCACCAGCACCTCAATCAGGTGCCTCCTACAGCCGTGATACAAGAAAACAGGAACAACCACCATTATCTGCCAAGAGCGCACCTGCCGGGCCTGCACAGAGTTCTTCTTCTTCCAGGGCATCAACAGGGCACACAAGTGATATTATTTGTCGTCGTTGTAAGGGAGGAGGTCATTATGAGAGAGAATGCAAATCTCCGCGTGTGATGATTGCTATCGAGGGTGGTGGATATGAGTCCGCTAGTGACTATGATGAGGAGACATTGGCTCTTATTACACGTGAAGAACATGGTGGAGATGATTCTGATCATGAGATGCAATACATGGCTCCTGAAGACGCTGACAGGTATGAATGTTTAGTTGCTCAACGTGTTTTGAGTGTGCAGGTCACACAAGCTGAGCAAAATCAGAGGCACAATTTGTTCCATGCCAAGGGAGTTGTGAAGGAACGTTCTGTGCGCGTCATAATAGACGGAGGGAGCTGCAACAACTTGGCTAGCATGGAGATGGTGGAGAAGTTTTCTCTCACCACAAGACCACATCCACATCCTTACTACATCCAATGGTTCAACAACAGCGGCAAGGTTAAGGTAACACATACTGTTCGTGTGCATTTTAGTATCTCTACATATGCTGATTATGTTGATTGTGATGTGGTACCTATGCAAGCATGTTCCTTATTACTTGGTAGACCATGGCAATTTGATAAAAATTCTGTACACCATGGTAGAAACAATCACTATACTCTTGTTCATAAGGATAAAAATATTACTTTGCTTCCTATGACTCCTGATTCCATTTTGAAAGACGATATTAATAGAGCTAATAAAGCAAAACAGGAGAAGAATAAGAGTGAAAATCAGATTGTGGCAAAAGAATTTGAGCAACAAATGAAGCCTAATAATAAACCATCTAGTGTTGCTTCTGAAATTAAATTGAAAAGTGCATGTTTATTTGCCACCAAATCTGATATTGATGAGCTAGATTTCAGCAAATCTGTTTGCTATGCTTTTGTGTGCAAAGAGGCATTATTTTCATTCGAGGACGTGCCTTCCTCTTTGCCTCCTGCTGTCACTAACATTTTGCAGGAGTTCGCTGACGTTTTTCCACAAGACGTGCCACCGGGATTACCGCCTATTCGAGGGATTGAGCATCAGATTGACTTAATTCCCGGTGCTTCACTGCCAAACCGTGCACCATACCGTACCAATCCAGAGGAGACGAAGGAGATTATGTGTCAAGTAAAAGAGCTTCTCGACAAAGGTTATATACGCGAATCCCTTAGTCCTTGTGCTGTTCCTATTATTCTAGTGCCGAAAAAGAATGGTACATCACGTATGTGTGTTGATCGTAGAGGCATTAATAATATTACTATTCGTTATCGTCATCCTATTCCTAGGCTAGATGATATGCTTGATGAATTGAGTGGCTCTACAATATTCTCCAAAGTTGATTTGCGTAGTGGCTACCATCAAATTCGTATGAAATTGGGAGATGAATGGAAAACAGCATTTAAAACTAAGTTTGGATTATTTGAGTGGTTAGTCATGCCTTTTGGGTTAACTAATGCACCTAGTACTTTCATGAGATTAATGAACGAAGTTTTACGTGCTTTCATTGGACGATTTGTGGTAGTTTACTTTGATGACATATTGATTTATAGCAGATCTTTGGAAGAACATTTGGAACATTTACGTGCTGTTTTTATTGCTCTACGTGATGCACGTTTGTTTGGTAACCTTGGGAAGTGCACCTTTTGCACCGACCGAGTATCTTTTCTTGGCTATGTTGTTACTCCACTGGGAATTGAAGTTGATAAAGCCAACATTGAAGCTATTGAGAGTTGGCCGCAGCCCAAAACGGTCACACAAGTGAGGAGTTTTCTTGGCCTCGCTGGATTCTATAGGCGTTTTGTGAGAGATTTCAGCACCATTGCTGCACCTCTCAATGAGCTTACAAAGAAAGATGTGCCTTTTCTTTGGGGTACCGCACAGGAAGAAGCCTTCACGGTATTGAAAGATAAGTTGACACATGCTCCTTTACTCCAACTTCCTGATTTTAATAAGACTTTTGAGCTTGAATGTGATGCTAGTGGAATTGGATTAGGAGGTGTGTTATTACAAGATGGCAAACTTGTTGCATACTTTTCTGAAAAATTGAGTGGGCCTAGTCTGAATTATTCTACTTATGATAAAGAATTATATGCTCTTGTTCGGACTTTAGAAACATGGCAACATTATTTATGGCCCAAAGAATTTGTTATACATTCTGATCATGAATCTTTGAAACATATTAAAAGTCAAGCTAAACTGAATCGTAGACATGCTAAATGGGTTGAATTCATTGAGACTTTCCCTTATGTCATTAAACACAAGAAGGGAAAATAAAATGTTATTGCTGATGCATTGTCTCGTCGCTATACTATGCTTTCACAACTTGACTTCAAAATATTTGGTTTGGAGACCATCCAAGATCAATATGTGCATGATGCTGATTTTAAAGATGTAATGCAGAATTGTAAAGAAGGAAGAATGTGGAACAAGTTTGTTGTTAACGATGGATTTGTGTTTCGTGCTAACAAGCTATGCATTCCAGCTAGCTCCGTTCGTCTTTTGTTGTTGCAGGAGGCGCATGGAGGAGGATTAATGGGACACTTTGGCGTGAAGAAGACGGAGGACGTACTTGCTACACATTTCTTTTGGCCAAAGATGAGACGGGTTGAGCGTTTTATTGCTCGCTGCACTACATGTCTGATGAGGACATGACTACCTTGGATATGACCAAAAATATTGCATATATGCATATTTGTCAGGTGATTTCTAGTGCAAACTATTCAATAATCTATTTATGTTATCCAGAACAAAAATACTTCACACACTTTTGTGTTTTGTCTAATTGCAGGTGTATGGGACATTTGTACAATCCACATATGAAGATAAGGAAGAAAGAGATGTTTATTTGCTGTCCAAAAAGTTCTCTCACGTCACTTTTGGCCCAAGAGAAGATAGAGTCCAAGTCTCTCACGTTCTGGATTCAGATTCGGACTGCACAGACACACCTGACTCAAAACGCACACAAGTTTTTCATACGGACTCCGAATTGGGTGATTCTTTTTTTGTTGGAAACTAGATTTCGTGCACTTTCCAACCCAATTGGAATCACCTTCAAATTCGTCCGGAGCGTTGAGTTGTGGACGAAACAATCTGATGCTGCAGCAGAACCGAGTCAAACTACAAGTCCAAAGGTGTTACATCACCTCCACTTGGGCCCATTGGCCTTGTACGACCTAGATTTAGTTTTAGGCTGCCTTGGGACGTCCTCCCACCTCCTTGGCCGCCACCCCTTGCTCCTATATAAGTAGATCCATCTAGTAGCTTTTCCTTGGGATTTGTTTAGTTAAAAGTTAGCCATTGCAACCTCGTGTACTTCGTTTGTGTCCAACGACCAGACCAAGACCGCTTACGGATCCCCACCTTTATCAATACTTCATATATACTCGCAATATTAAGATTGCTTTTATCATATTCTTGCTTGTTCTTCGATTGCTTGCAGGAATAGACCTTCGTGGTCAGGTTGATTGTGCTCCGGCGTGGTCAATAACCTCTCGGAGTTGGTTTAGCGATTGCTAAGGCGCAACGTCGTGCACATTTGTAGTCGGATCGTCAAAGTCGTCTCCACCAAATCGATAGTTATCATCTCATCGAAAGATCGGGACACCCCGCCTCTATCAAGTGGTATCAGTTTTCAGGTTGCTCGGTGAGAATTTCCAGTTTTCCTAGGTTAGATTTATTTTCTTACCTATTGTCCAAGAAAAAGCCACACAAAAAAAGTTAGATCTGTTCATCCTTTATCCAAGCCAGTCTGAGCCTTTGCAATTTTCTATTCATTGCTTGCATAGTTGAATTATCGGTTGCATCGTCGTGTCAGTTGCTGGTCTTAGTGCCTAGTTCCTTTAGAGTTTCGAGTTCTGTTCACATTAGTCACGCCGCCGCTGCATCATTATCCCTTCCGCCGTCCACCATCCCATCTATTAATTTCCACCACATGCTACGTACTGTTCATTGTCATAATCATAGTTGAGGTCATTCACATCTTCGCCTGATCGAATCTGCATCTTATCTAGTTTGTCTTGGAAAGAAAAAAAAAGATAGAGAAAAAAAAGAGAAAAAAGGAAAAAAAAGAAAAAGAGAGAGAAGAAAAAGAAAAAAAAGCGTGAGAAAAAAAAGAGAGAAGAAAAAAAATCGGATCTATCTAGAACCAATCTCGTACCTGAATTCGGATTGGAATCTGTTTTGCGCACTGTTCAGTAAAACAGGTGTATCTTCCTCATACGAAGTCCGTTTTGGCTCCATGAGTACTCAAATTGAAGCTAGCGACGAGCCGCATCTAAATAGTTGCAGAAGCTAGTTCAATATTTGACACCTCAAAATCGGCTTCTAAATAGGTCTTTTTGCCCTCTGAAGTTCGTGAACACAGCTTGTTCCAATTTTTCAGGCCAGTTTTAGAATTCTTTGACTCCTCATATCAACTCGGAATTGAGTGATTCTTTTTGCATTGGAAAGCTTGAGTTAGTAGCATTCTTTGAAAGAATTTATCAGAAAATTGGCTCAAACTTTTCAAGAGGAAAATTGGAGAGAGAGTTGTTGTATATCCTGTTTGGCAGTTGTTTTTCATCATTATCTTTACTGCCGTTGTGATCTTCACTTATATCTTGCTGTCCAGAGCTACTTAGTATCCTTCACTGATGCTAGTTGTGCTACGCCGTGACCTCATTAGTGTTCTAGGCTCGCGTCTCTAGTCCGGTCTAGCCTAGGACCAGCACAGTACCGTCGTTGAGCGTTTATTCAACATTGCATCTTTGAATTGATTATTGCTAATCTTTTGCTACCATATATAGCCAACCCAGCTCCACATATTTCTACACCGTGTATACGTACGCTCCCCTGGCAATCGCTTTACTCAATATTCGGAGTTACTTGACACCGCAGGTTGCCGATCACCGCCTGCTGCATGGTAAGAACGTGTAAGACATTGATATTTGCTTTACTGTGAGCGTTTTACCACCACATCCTAGTAGTTATAGGAACATTATTTTTGGATTTTGTTTCTTGTTCTACTAATCATGACAGGATCCAGAGTCAATTCATGGGCTTCGTCGATCGCGGGAGACGTGCCACCACCTTTGCAA
The DNA here is from genome assembly GCF_002162155.2 of Triticum dicoccoides. NCBI lineage: Eukaryota > Viridiplantae > Streptophyta > Magnoliopsida > Poales > Poaceae > Triticum > Triticum dicoccoides. The sequence continues at coordinate 33,474 of NW_021170589.1, forward strand.
ATACCACAACCGTCACGAGAGGTGCACAAACATCCAAATGCACATGATCAGGTTAATGTAACTATACCACCATTTAATGGCCGTTTTAAACCTGCTTTATATATTGAATGGGAGTTCGACATAAAAAATATATTTGCTTCCCATAATTTCGATGAACATAAAAAGGTTAAGGTTGCGGTTGGTTCGTTCACTGGTTATGCTTTGGTTTGGTGGAGTGAATATTGTCGGTTACACCCTGATTATATACCTACTACTTGGGATGATTTGAAACTTGCCATGCGACATACTTTCGTCCCTGCTTACTATACTCGTGACATGATTAAGAAGTTGCAACACTTAAAACAAGGTAGTGAAACTGTAACAAAATATTATGATGATTTACAAACTACCTTGTTGCATTCCTCTTTAGAAGAAAGTGAAGATGATTTTATGGATAGATTTTGGGGAGGATTAAACCGTGATATTCAAGAGATACTAATTCATGAAGAGTGTTATCCTATGGACCATTTGTTTCATCTTGCTTGCAAAGCTGAACAGGAAATAAAACGACGTGTTGGCCACGAGGAGAACAAGCGCACGGTGCACATTCCAAGAGTTGATATGATTGTTCCTTCAACTACTAGGCATACTATGACAACCACATCCGTTGTTGTCAGGACTACATCACCTCCACCATGTGACACATCGCCCCCGAGAGTGGCTACATCATCTGAGTTGATCATAAGAGGTAATGACAAATGATAGAGGCAAAGGTGTCCCGTCTTTCGATGAGATGGTGGATTTCGCTTTGGTGGAAGTCGACTTTGACGATCCGACTACGAACGTGCGAGGACGTCGCGCCTTAGCAATCGCTAAACCAACTCCGAGAGGTTATTGACCACGCCGGAGCACGATCAACCTGACCACGAGGGTCTGTTTCCTGCAAGCAAACGAAGAACAAGCAAGAAACTAAGATTGCAATCTGGATATTGCGAATATAAGATGAAAGCTTTATTGATCAAGGTGGGGTTCTGTGACGCCTTTGTCTGGTCGTTGAACACAAACGAAGTACGCGAAGTTGCAGCTATGGCGAACTTTTAATCTAAACAAAACCCAAAGTCTAAACGATGCCCTAAGGGCTGTATATATGGAGGAAGAGGGGGGGAATTTCGTGGCCCTTGGTGGAGGAGTCCGAAATCAACCCTATCTCTTGTTTCCCCACACATACGGACTCTAAAAATAGCCTATACTTATGTATTTCGAAATTACATGGGCCTGGCCCAATAATAAGGTGACGCAGCATCTAAAATAGCCTCGGGACGAAATTTATGAAGTGGCATCTTGTATATTTCGTCCAAGGCTTCATGCACCCATTATGGTGGCTTCAAAGTCCTGAAATCATCACTTGTAACTTCGTTCTTGTTTCCCTTGCGCATGCCATCATCTCCATGCTTGTTCTTGCTCCAATGTTCATCCTTCTCCAAGCTAGGCCCTTCATTTGTAAGCAAAACAAATGTATCCAATTTAGGCAGCATCATATTCTCATGAACACTAGAATCATGACCAAGAAACGAAAGTACCTGGTAATTTAGTTGGCGTGCACGAGCTCTAGTAATTGGTCCAGTATGTATAGCAGCAGGGGCTGTGGGTGTAACAATTGTATTGATGTCCTCATCATCCTCCCCTTCTTGAAATGAAGTCGTCCTCGACAGAAGTTCATCTTCCTCACCCAAATAAGGCTTCAAATCTGCAATGTTAAAAGTGGGACTAACCCCAAAATCTGCAGGCAGCTCAAGTTTATATGCATTATCATTTATTTTCTCTAACACCTTAAAGGGACCATCAGCACGTGGCATTAACTTTGATTTGCGCAAATCAGGAAATCTATCCTTACGCAAATGTAACCAAACAAGATCTCCAGGTGCAAACACAACATGTTTTCTACCCTTATCTCCAGCAAGTTTATATTTAGCATTCATGCGCTCAATGTTTTCCTTAGTTCACTCATGCATTTTTAAAATCAATTCAGCACGTTGTTTAGCATCAAAATTAACCTTCTCCGAAGATGGAAGAGGCAACAAATCAATAGGTGCACGAGGTAGGAAACCATACACAACTTCGAAAGGGCACATCTTAGTAGTAGAATGCAATGAACGATTATAAGCAAATTCAATATGAGGCAAGCATTCCTCCCACATTTTCTTATTATTCTTCAAAACAGCCCTAAGCATAGTAGACAACGTTCTATTGACTACTTCAGTTTGTCCATCAGTTTGGGGGTGACAAGTAGTACTAAAAAGCAGTTTAGTCCCCAACTTAGCCCATAAACATCTCCAAAAGTGGCTAAGAAATTTAGTATCACGATCTGAAACAATAGTATTTGGCACACCATGCAAGCGAATAATTTCACGAAAGAACAAATCAGCAACATTAACAACATCATCGCTTTTATGACATGGTATAAAGTGTGCCATTTTCGAGAATCTATCCACGACAACAAATATGCTATCCCTCCCCTTCTTTGCTCGAGGTAAACCTAAAACAAAGTCCATAGATATATCCTCCCAAGGAACACTAGGTACAGGCAAAGGCATATATAAACCATGAGGATTGAGTCGTGACTTAGCTTTTTGACATGTAGTGCATCGAGCAATAAAACGCTCAACATCCCGTCTCATCTTTGGCCAAAAGAAATGTGTAGCAAGTACGTCCTCCGTCTTCTTCATGCCAAAGTGTCCCATTAATCCTCCTCCATGCGCTTCCTGCAACAACAAAAGACGAACGGAGCTAGCTGGAATGCATAGCTTGTTAGCACGAAACACAAATCCATCGTTAACAACAAACTTGTTCCACATTCTTCCTTCTTTACAATTCTGCATTACATCTTTAAAATCAGCATCATGCACATATTGATCTTTGATGGTCTCTAAACCAAATATTTTGAAGTCAAGTTGTGAAAGCATAGTATAGCGACGAGACAATGCGTCAGCAATAACATTTTCTTTTCCCTTCTTGTGTTTAATGACATAAGGGAAAGTCTCAATGAATTCAACCCATTTAGCATGTCTACGATTCAGTTTAGCTTGACTTTTAATATGTTTCAAAGATTCATGATCAGAATGTATAACAAATTCTTTGGGCCATAAATAATGTTGCCATGTTTCTAAAGTCCGAACAAGAGCATATAATTCTTTATCATAAGTAGAATAATTCAGACTAGGCCCACTCAATTTTTCAGAAAAGTATGCAACAGGTTTGCCATCTTGTAATAACACACCTCCTAATCCAATTCCACTAGCATCACATTCAAGCTCAAAAGTCTTATTAAAATCAGGAAGTTGGAGTAAAGGAGCATGTGTCAACTTATCTTTCAATACCGTGAAGGCTTCTTCCTGTGCGGTACCCCAAAGAAAAGGCACATCTTTCTTTGTAAGCTCATTGAGAGGTGCAGCAATGGTGCTGAAATCTCTCACAAAACGCCTATTGAATCCAGCGAGGCCAAGAAAACTCCTCACGTGTGTGACCGTTTTGGGCTGCGGCCAACTCTCAATAGCTTCAATCTTGGCTTTATCAACTTCAATTCCCTGTGGAGTAACAACATAGCCAAGAAAAGATACTCGGTCGGTGCAAAAGGTGCACTTCCCAAGGTTACCAAACAAACGTGCATCACGTAGAGCAATAAAAACAGCACGTAAATGTTCCAAATGTTCTTCCAAAGATCTGCTATAAATCAATATGTCATCAAAGTAAACTACCACAAATCGTCCAATGAAAGCACGTAAAACTTCGTTCATTAATCTCATGAAAGTACTAGGTGCATTAGTTAACCCAAAAGGCATGACTAACCACTCATATAATCCAAACTTAGTTTTAAATGCTGTTTTCCATTCATCTCCCAATTTCATACGAATTTGATGGTAGCCACTACGCAAATCAACTTTGGGGAATATTGCAGAGCCACTCAATTCATCAAGCATATCATCTAGCCTAGGAATAGGATGACGATAACGAATAGTAATATTATTAATGCCTCTACAATCAACACACATACGTGATGTACCATCCTTTTTCGGCACTAGAATAATAGGAACAGCACAAGGACTAAGGGATTCGCGTATATAACCTTTGTCGAGAAGCTCTTGTACTTGACGCATAATCTCCTTTGTCTCCTCTGGATTGGTACGGTATGGTGCACGGTTTGGCAGTGAAGCACCGGGAATTAAGTCAATCTGATGCTCAATCCCTCGAATAGGCGGTAATCCCGGTGGCACGTCTTGTGGAAAAACGTCAGCGAACTCCTGCAAAATGTTAGTGACAGCAGGAGGCAAAGAGGAAGGCATGTCCTCGAATGAAAATAATGCCTCTTTGCACACAAAAGCATAGCAAACAGATTTGCTGAAATCTAGCTCATCAATATCAGATTTGGTGGCAAATAAACATGCACTTTTCAATTTAATTTCAGAAGCAACACTAGATGGTTTATTATTAGGCTTCATTTGTTGCTCAAATTCTTTTGCCACAATCTGATTTTCACTCTTATTCTTCTCCTGTTGTGCTTTATTAGCTCTATTAATATCATCTTTCAAAATGGAATCAGGAGTCATAGGAAGCAAAGTAATATTTTTATCCTTATGAACAAGAGTGTAGTGATTGTTTCTAGCATGGTGTACAGAACTTTTATCAAATTGCCATGGTCTACCAAGTAATAAGGAACATGCTTGCATAGGTACCACATCACAATCAACATAATCAGCATATGTAGAGATACTAAAATGCACACGAACAGTACGTGTTACCTTAACCTTGCCGCTGTTGTTGAACCATTGGATGTAGTAAGGATGTGGATGTGGTCTTGTGGTGAGAGAAAGCTTCTCCACCATCTCCATGCTAGCCAAGTTGTTGCAGCTCCCTCCGTCTATTATGACGCGCACAGAACGTTCCTTCACAACTCCCTTGGTATGGAACAAATTGTGCCTCTGATTTTGCTCAGCTTGTGTGACCTGCACACTCAAAACACGTTGAGCAACTAAACATTCATACCTGTCAGCGTCTTCAGGAGCCATGTATTGCGTCTCATGATCAGAATCATCCCCACCATGTTCTTCACGTGTAATAAGAGCCAAAGTCTCCTCATCATAGTCACTAGCGGACTCATATCCACCATCCGCGGTAGCAATCATCACACGCGGAGATTTGCATTCTCTCGCATAATGACCTCCTCCCTTACAACGACGACAAATAATATCACTTGTGTGCCCTGTTGATGCCATGGAAGAAGAAGAACGCTGTGCAGGCCCCGCAGGTGCGCTCTTGGCAGATAATGGTGGTTGTGCCTGTTTTCTTGTATCACGGCTGGAGGTGGCACCGGATGGAGGTGCTGGTGCAGTTGAAGTAGAAGATGCACGTGGTGTCCATGATGAAGGTCGGCCTGCAGAAAAGTTAGTTCGCCCCAATGCTTGTCGATCCTGCACTTCACGTTCAGCTTTACAAGCAAGATGGAATGAACGAGTGATATTAGTATACTCCTTATAGTCTAGAATGGTCTGAATCTCTCTATTTAATCCACCCAGAAAACGTGCAAGCATAGCTTCATTCTCCTCAACAATACCACATCTAATCATGCCAGTTTGTAATTCCTGATAATATTCTTCTACAGAATTTTTTCCTTGTCTTAAACGCTGCAATTTTTGAAGCAATTCACGTTGATAATATGGTGGAACCCAACGCGTACGCATAGCAGTTTTCAAAGCAGCCCAAGTAGTTGGAATAGGATATAATCTACAATGTTCAGACCACCATACACATGCAAAACTAGTGAAAGCACAAACAGCAGCAGCAACTCGTCTCTCCTCAGGATATTGTAAACATGTAAATCGTTGTTCAGTTTCTAACTCCCAAGTAAGATATATATCAGGAACATATCTACCCTCAAATGGTGGAATATTCAATTTTAGTTCAGGAATATGGACATCATCTCGTACCTGAGGTGGTGGTGCAGGCCTACCATTACGAATATATACCTGAGGTCGACCTGCTGGTGGTGGTGCTGGTGGCTGCTCGTAGATCTGATTTTGATCAACCTCATCCTCATAATCGGCCGCATACTCATCATCCTCCTGGGTACCAGCAACAGCAGTAGCAGGAGCCACAGAAGTATCAACAGCAGCACCAACAGTTTGGCCAAACGCAAGAGGAACACGGCTCGCTCGGCGAAGGTCTATTTCGCGACGTGGAGGTAGTCGTTGTTGTTGTTGTTGTTGTTGGAGAGGTGCGTTAGGTGCAGCGGGTGGTGGTGGTGGAAGACGCGCGAGCAATTCATTAAATCTGTTATCGAGCTTTGTTTCGAACGTCTTCTCAAGGCCAGTGATCTTCTCCATGGCCTCTTCAAAATTGTTCAGCACATCTTGCACCTGTTCAGTCATCATTTGCTGAAACTTATCATGAAGCTCCTTGTTCGATAAATTCTCCCAGTCAATCTCGTCGGCTTGTGATCCTGGCATGGTTAGCAGCAATAGAAACACACAAGAATGTGATCCTACAGACTACGAACAAGTGGTGGTGGTGGGTGTCACAAATCCGTCAAGCAAATCTCAAATTCTTACCAGTTCTTACCCAGCAGCAGGCGGTGATCGGCAACCGTTGTAGTCAAAAACTCTCAAAGCTTGGATAGAGCGATTACCAGGGAGAGTCAAACGCACGACGTAGATGTATGTGGAGCTGGGAAGGCTTATAATATGGTAGCAAAAAGGGTCAGCAATAATCAATTCAGAGATGCAAAGTTGAATAAACGCTCAACGACGGTACTGTGCTGGTCCTAGGCTAGACTGTGCTAGAGACGCGAGCCTAGAACACTAACAAAATCACGGCGCGGCACGTAAACAAGGGAAAAGCACACTCTGGAATTTTTTTTCGCTCTTTTTTTTTGCGCTCTTTTTTTTTTGCGCTGCTTTTTTTTTGCGAAAAATCACTATAATGGCGAGTGTCTCAAAACTCTTCTTAGCTCAAACTGACAGGATGGACACGAAATTTTTTTGACCAAATTTTTTTTTTTGACTCCCGGACCCAAAAACTGGAAACGGGTCAAAAAAAACTTCCTATAATGGCACCTGTCTCAAAACACTCAGAAACACCTAAAAACAGGAGAGCCAGAAAATTTTTCGAAAAATGCGTTTTCGAAAAATTTTGGGCCTAAACGGAGCGTGGCTACCCGACTTTTTTTTTCCGAAACCTACTCCGGCAAGGAAACATGAATTGGAATCTAGATGGATCTCGAAAACAAACCTAATATGACAAGAACTCGGATTGGTGGTGGATATATGGAGGTAGATGGCAGCGGTGGTGGTATATGACAGCTGTGGTGGTATATGGATACGGATTCGAAGCGGTGGCGGATAAGCGGTGGTGGTAGATGGCAGGGGTGATGATGATGGTGCGGCGGCGGCGTGACAACTTGTGACCAGAACTCGAAACTCTAAAAGACTAGACTCTAAGACCAGCAACTAGACACGACGATGCAACCGCAAATTCAACAAAGCAAAACCCTAAAAAGATTATGCAAAGGCTCAGATTGGTTCGGATATGATGAACTAACCCTAATTTTTTTTTGTGGCTTTTTCGTGGACTGTAGGTATGAAGAACAGACTCGATCTAAACTACGAAAAACTGTAAAATCTCACCGAGCAACCTGGAAATCTGATACCACTTGATAGAGGCAAAGGTGTCCCGTCTTTCGATGAGATGGTGGATTTCGCTTTGGTGGAAGTCGACTTTGACGATCCGACTACGAACGTGCGAGGACGTCGCGCCTTAGCAATCGCTAAACCAACTCCGAGAGGTTATTGACCGCGCCGGAGCACGATCAACCTGACCACGAGGGTCTGTTTCCTGCGAGCAAACGAAGAACAAGCAAGAAACTGAGATTGCAATCTGGATATTGCGAATATAAGATGAAAGCTTTATTGATCAAGGTGGGGTTCTGTGACGCCTTTGTCTGGTCGTTGAACACAAACGAAGTACGCGAAGTTGCAGCTATGGCGAACTTTTAATCTAAACAAAACCCAAAGTCTAAACGATGCCCTAAGGGCTGTATATATGGAGGAAGAGGGGGGTATTTCGTGGCCCTTGGTGGAGGGGTCCGAAATCAACCCTATCTCTTGTTTCCCCACACATACGGACTCTAAAAATAGCCTATACTTATGTATTTCGAAATTACATGGGCCTGGCCCAATAATAAGGTGACGCAGCACCTAAAATAGCCTCGGGACGAAATTTATGAAGTGGCATCTTGTATATTTCGTCCAAGGCTTCATGCACCCATTATGGTGGCTTCAAAGTCCTGAAATCATCACTTGTAACTTCGTTCTTGTTCCCCTTGCGCATGCCATCATCTCCATGCTTGTTCTTGCTCCAATGTTCATCCTTCTCCAAGCTAGGCCCTTCATTTGTAAGCAAAACAAATGTATCCAATTTAGGCAGCATCATATTCTCATGAACATTAGAATCATTACCAAGAAACGAAAGTACCTGGTAATTTAGTTGGTGTGCACGAGCTCTAGTAATTGGTCCAGTATGTATAGCAGCAGGGGCTGTGGGTGTAATAATTGTATTGATGTCCTCATCATCAATGAATTCAACCCATTTAGCATGTCTACGATTTAGTTTAGCTTGACTTTTAATATGTTTCAAAGATTCATGATCAGAATGTATAACAAATTCTTTGGGCCATAAATAATGTTGCCATGTTTCTAAAGTCCGAACAAGAGCATATAATTCTTTATCATAAGTAGAATAATTCAGACTAGGCCCACTCAATTTTTCAGAAAAGTATGCAACAGGTTTGCCATCTTGTAATAACACACCTCCTAATCCAATTCCACTAGCATCACATTCAAGCTCAAAAGTCTTATTAAAATCAGGAAGTTGGAGTAAAGGAGCATGTGTCAACTTATCTTTCAATACCGTGAAGGCTTCTTCCTGTGCGGTACCCCAAAGAAAAGGCACATCTTTCTTTGTAAGCTCATTGAGAGGTGCAGCAATGGTGCTGAAATCTCTCACAAAACGCCTATTGAATCCAGCGAGGCCAAGAAAACTCCTCACGTGTGTGACCGTTTTGGGCTGCGGCCAACTCTCAATAGCTTCAATCTTGGCTTTATCAACTTCAATTCCCTGTGGAGTAACAACATAGCCAAGAAAAGATACTCGGTCGGTGCAAAAGGTGCACTTCCCAAGGTTACCAAACAAACGTGCATCACGTAGAGCAATAAAAACAGCACGTAAATGTTCCAAATGTTCTTCCAAAGATCTGCTATAAATCAATATGTCATCAAAGTAAACTACCACAAATCGTCCAATGAAAGCACGTAAAACTTCGTTCATTAATCTCATGAAAGTACTAGGTGCATTAGTTAACCCAAAAGGCATGACTAACCACTCATATAATCCAAACTTAGTTTTAAATGCTGTTTTCCATTCATCTCCCAATTTCATACGAATTTGATGGTAGCCACTACGCAAATCAACTTTGGAGAATATTGTAGAGCCACTCAATTCATCAAGCATATCATCTAGCCTAGGAATAGGATGACGATAACGAATAGTAATATTATTAATGCCTCTACAATCAACACACATACGTGATGTACCAACCTTTTTCGGCACTAGAATAATAGGAACAGCACAAGGACTAAGGGATTCGCGTATATAACCTTTGTCGAGAAGCTCTTGTACTTGACGCATAATCTCCTTCGTCTCCTCTGGATTGGTACGGTATGGTGCACGGTTTGGCAGTGAAGCACCGGGAATTAAGTCAATCTGATGCTCAATCCCTCGAATAGGCGGTAATCCCGGTGGCACGTCTTGTGGAAAAACGTCAGCGAACTCCTGCAAAATGTTAGTGACAGCAGGAGGCAAAGAGGAAGGCACGTCCTCGAATGAAAATAATGCCTCTTTGCACACAAAAGCATAGCAAACAGATTTGCTGAAATCTAGCTCATCAATATCAGATTTGGTGGCAAATAAACATGCACTTTTCAATTTAATTTCAGAAGCAACACTAGATGGTTTATTATTAGTGATAGAGGCAAAGGTGTCCCGTCTTTCGATGAGATGGTGGATTTCGCTTTGGTGGAAGTCGACTTTGACGATCCGACTACGAACGTGCGAGGACGTCGCGCCTTAGCAATCGCTAAACCAACTCCGAGAGGTTATTGACCACGCCGGAGCACGATCAACCTGACCACGAGGGTCTGTTTCCTGCGAGCAAACGAAGAACAAGCAAGAAACTAAGATTGCAATCTGGATATTGCGAATATAAGATGAAAGCTTTATTGATCAAGGTGGGGTTCTGTGACGCCTTTGTCTGGTCGTTGAACACAAACGAAGTACGCGAAGTTGCAGCTATGGCGAACTTTTAATCTAAACAAAACCCAAAGTCTAAACGATGCCCTAAGGGCTGTATATATGGAGGAAGAGGGGGGGAATTTCGTGGCCCTTGGTGGAGGAGTCCGAAATCAACCCTATCTCTTGTTTCCCCACACATACGGACTCTAAAAATAGCCTATACTTATGTATTTCGAAATTACATGGGCCTGGCCCAATAATAAGGTGACGCAGCACCTAAAATAGCCTCGGGACGAAATTTATGAAGTGGCATCTTGTATATTTCGTCCAAGGCTTCATGCACCCATTATGGTGGTTTCAAAGTCCTGAAATCATCACTTGTAACTTCGTTCTTGTTTCCCTTGCGCATGCCATCATCTCCATGCTTGTTCTTGCTCCAATGTTCATCCTTCTCCAAGCTAGGCCCTTCATTTGTAAGCAAAACAAATGTATCCAATTTAGGCAGCATCATATTCTCATGAACACTAGAATCATTACCAAGAAACGAAAGTGCCTGGTAATTTAGTTGGCGTGCACGAGCTCTAGTAATTGGTCCAGTATGTATAGCAGCAGGGGCTGTGGGTGTAACAATTGTATTGATGTCCTCATCAACAAAGGTACTGATCTTCCATCTCTACATGAGAATGATGAATGCCTTGTCAATTTGAATGCACCATCTGATGAGCAACACACTACTTTGATCACACCACCTATTTTAGAGGACTACGTTGATAATTTGACTTTGCCATGTGATCAAACAACTGAAATACCAACAATTTTGAGTGCACCCATTGAATTAACTATTGATGCAAAAGAACCAATGTTTAATCATTTTGATATGACCTCTAATCTTGGTGATGATTCTGTGTTGAATGACGTATTGAATGTTTGCTTATTTAAGCATGTTGTAGCATGTAAATTTGATGCAAGTAAGGTTTATTCACCAATGTTGGGATGGTTTAATGATGAACATTGTCAATCTTTTGAAATGAATAAGAGCTTCACTTATATGTGCATACTGAGTTGCAATATTTTCATGCTTTCTACTTCTTGTGCTAATTTTTTGGCTTTAGATTTTATGAACTATGCAAGTTACTCATCTATTCATGTGTCATATATGCACAAATCAAGGGAAGTAAAAATGGATGACATATACATATACAACATGTACACCTTGTCTCTTTTGTTAGCCACATTTCAGATTAAGCAACGCCGAGGACGGCTTTATTTTCAAGAAGGGGAGGATAATGAGGACATGACTACCTTGTATATGACCAAAAATATTGCATATATGCATATTTGTCAGGTGATTTCTAGTGCAAACTATTCAATAATCTATTTATGTTATCCAGAACAAAAATACTTCACACACTTTTGTGTTTTGTCTAATTGCAGGTGTATGGGACATTTGTACAATCCACATATGAAGATAACGAAGAAAGAGATGTTTATTTGCTGTCCAAAAAGTTCTCTCACGTCACTTTTGGCCCAAGAGAAGATAGAGTCCAAGTCTCTCACGTTCTGGATTCAGATTCGGACTGCACAGACACACCTGACTCAAAACGCACACAAGTTTTTCATACGGACTCCGAATTGGGTGATTCTTTTTTTGTTGGAAACTAGATTTCGTGCACTTTCCAACCAAATTGGAATCACCTTCAAATTCGTCCGGAGCGTTGAGTTGTGGACGAAACAATCTGATGCTGCAGCAGAATTCGAGTCAAACTACAAGTCCAAAGGTGTTACATCACCTCCACTTGGGCCCATTGGCCTTGTACGACCTAGATTTAGTTTTAGGCTGCCTTGAGACGTCCTCCCACCTCCTTGGCCGCCACCCCTTGCTCCTATATAAGTAGATCCATCTAGTAGCTTTTCCTTGGGATTTGTTTAGTTAAAAGTTAGCCATTGCAACTTCGTGTACTTCGTTTGTGTCCAACGACCAGACCAAGACCGCTTATGGATCCCCACCTTTATCAATACTTCATATATACTCGCAATATTAAGATTGCTTTTATCATATTCTTGCTTGTTCTTCGATTGCTTGCAGGAATAGACCTTCGTGGTCAGGTTGATTGTGCTCCGGCGTGGTCAATAACCTCTCGGAGTTGGTTTAGCGATTGCTAAGGCGCAACGTCGTGCACGTTTGTAGTCGGATCGTCAAAGTCATCTCCACCAAATCGATAGTTATCATCTCATCGAAAGATCGGGACACCCCGCCTTTATCAATGTCAAAAAGCTAAGTCACGACTCAATCCTCATGGTTTATATATGCCTTTGCCTGTACATAGTGTTCCTTGGGAGGATATATCTATGGACTTTGTTTTAGGTTTACCTCGAACAAAGAAGGGGAAGGATAGCATATTTGTTGTCGTGGATAGATTCTCGAAAATGGCACACTTTATACCATGTCATAAAAGCGATGATGCTGTTAATGTTGCTGATTTGTTCTTTCGTGAAATTATTCGCTTGCATGGTGTGCCAAATACTATTGTTTCAGATCGTGATACTAAATTTCTTAGCCACTTTTGGAGATGTTTATGGGCTAAGTTGGGGACTAAACTGCTTTTTAGTACTACTTGTCACCCCCAAACTGATGGACAAACTGAAGTAGTCAATAGAACGTTGTCTACTATGCTTAGGGCTGTTTTGTAGAATAATAAGAAAATGTGGGAGGAATGCTTGCCTCATATTGAATTTGCTTATAATCGTTCATTGCATTCTACTACTAAGATGTGCCCTTTTGAAGTTGTGTATGGTTTCCTACCTCGTGCACCTATTGATTTGTTGCCTCTTCCATCTTCGGAGAAGGTTAATTTTGATGCTAAACAACGTGCTGAATTGATTTTAAAAATGCATGAGTTAACTAAGGAAAACATTGAGCGTATGAATGCTAAATATAAACTTGCTGGAGATAAGGGTAGAAAACATGTTGTGTTTGCACCTGGAGATCTTGTTTGGTTACATTTGCGTAAGGATAGATTTCCTGATTTGCGCAAATCAAAGTTAATGCCACGTGCTGACGGTCCCTTTAAGGTGTTAGAGAAAATAAATGATAATGCATATAAACTTGAGCTGCCTGCAGATTTTAGGGTTAGTCCCACTTTTAACATTGCATATTTGAAGCCTTATTTGGGTGAGGAAGATGAACTTCCATCGAGGACGACTTCATTTCAAGAAGGGGAGGATGATGAGGACATCAATACAATTGTTACACCCACAGCCCCTGCTGCTATACATACTGGACCAATTACTAGAGCTCGTGCACGCCAACTAAATTACCAGGTACTTTCGTTTCTTGGTAATGATTCTAATGTTCATGAGAATATGATGCTGCCTAAATTGGATACATTTGTTTTGCTTACAAATGAAGGGCCTAGCTTGGAGAAGGATGAACATTGGAGCAAGAACAAGCATGGAGATGATGGCATGCGCAAGAGGAACAAGAACGGAGTTACAAGTGATGATTTCAGGACTTTGAAGCCACCATAATGGGTGCATGAAGCCTTGGACGAAATATACAAGATGCCACTTCATAAATTTCATCCCGAGGCTATTTTAGGTGCTGCGTCACCTTATTATTGGGCCAGGCCCATGTAATTTCGAAATACATAAGTATAGGCTATTTTTAGAGTCCGTATGTGTGGGGAAACAAGAGATAGGGTTGATTTCGGACCCCTCCACCAAGGGCCACGAAATTCCCCCCCTTTTCCTCCATATATACAGCCCTTAGGGCATCGTTTAGACTTTATTTAGATTAAATGTTCGCCATAGCTGCAACTTCGCGTACTTCGTTTGTGTTCAACGACCAGACAAAAGCGTCACAGAACCCCACCTTGATCAATAAAGCTTTCATCTTATATTCGCAATATCCAGATTGCAATCTCAGTTTCTTGCTTGTTCTTCGTTTGCTCGCAGGAAACAGACCCTCGTGCTCAGGTTGATCGTGCTCCGGCGTGGTCAATAACCTCTTAGAGTTGGTTTAGCGATTGCTAAGGCGCGACGTCCTCACACGTTCGTAGTCGGATCGTCAAAGTCGACTGCCACCAAAGCGATATCCATCATCTCATCGAAAGACGGGACACCTTTGCCTCTATCACTAGTTTGTCTTGGAAAGAGGGAGAAAAAAAGATAGAGAAAAAAAAGAAAAAAAGAAAAAAAGTGTGAGAAAAAAAGAGAGAAGAGAAAAAAAACAAAATTCGGATCTATCTAAACTCAATCTCGTAGTTGAATTCGGAATGGAATCTGTTTTGTGCACTGTTCAGTAAAAAAGGCATAACTTCCTCATACGAACTCCGTTTTGGCTCCACAAGTACTCAAATTAAAGCTAGCGACTAGACGCATCTGAATACTTGCAAAAGCAAGTTCAATATTTGGCGTCTCAAAATCAGCTTCTAAATAGGTCTTTTTTCCATCTGAAGTTCGCGCATATAGTGTGTTCCAGTTTTTCAGGCCAGTTTTAGAATTCTTTGACTCCTCATATCAATTCAGAATTGAGTGATTCTTTTTGCATTGGAAAGCTTGAGTTAGTAGCAAACTTTTCAAGAGGAAAGTTGGAGAGAGAGTTGTTATATATCCTGCTTGGCAGTTGTTATTCATCATTATCTTTACTGCCGTTGTGATCTTCACTTATATCTTGCTGTCCAGAGCTACTTATCCTTCATTGATGCTAGTTGTGCTATGCCGTGACCTCATTAGTGTACTAGGCTCGCGTCTCTAGTCCGGTCTAGCCTAGGACCAGCACAGTACCGCCGTTGAACGTTTATTCAACATTGCATCTTTGAATTGATTATTGCTAATCTTTTGCTACCATATATAGCCAACCCAGCTCCACATATTTCTACACCGTGTATACGTACGTTCCCCTGGCAATCGCTTTACACAATCTTCAGAGTTACTTGACACCGCTGGTTGCCTCTCACCACCTGCCGCATGGTAAGAACTTGTAAGATATTGATATTTGCTTTACTGTGAGCACTTTACAACCACACCCTAGTAGTGCATAGGAACATTATTCTCGAATTTTGTTTCTTGTTTCTACTAATCATGACAGGTTCCGGAGAAAGAAGTTCTTGGACGACGAACACATCTTCACCATCACGAGAATTGGGACAACACACACACAAGTACATGGTCAGGTTATCTCTTTACCATCATTTGAGGGTAGATTTAATCCTGCTATTTATCTAGCTTGGGAGTTTGAAGTAGAACAAGTTTTTAGTTACCATGACTTTTCTGAACTTGAGCGAGTACGAGCTGCCACTAGAGCATTTACTGGTTTTGCTTCTGTTTGGTGGAGTGTGCATTGCAAGAAAAACATTGATAACCAACCCACAACTTGGAAAGATTTGAAACATGTAATGAGACAACAATTTTTCCCTCGTTACTATCGTCGTGAATTGCTTCGCAAATTTGAACAATTTAAACAAGGCAATAACACTGTTCATGCTTACTACCAAGAGTTCAAATCTTATATGCGTCATTGTGACATAGAAGAATCTGAGGATGATACAATGAATAGATTTTTTGGTGGTTTGAACCATGATATTCAGGCAAGATTTAGGTATATTCCTTGTTGCATTACTGGTATGTATGTTCGTGCTTGTACCTTTGAGAAACAGTTACAGGAGGATGCATTGGGTGACTACAACAACTACTATTCCAATTCATGCTCACTACCATCGGCTGATTCCTCCACCGTTGCACCTACTAGAGAAGCCACACCTCAAATTGTGAGTGCGACATCATCTCAAGTGTATGGTGCATTGTCATTGTCCATACCAACATCAGCTACGTCTTTGCGACAAGGTAACAGTATATGTATTGATGATATAACTTCACATGAGAATGATGCATCCCTAATTAACTTAAATACATCATGTGTTGAGTTACCTGTTGATTTGAGCACGCCACCTATTTTAGAGAATCATGTTACTATCATGAATACATCATGTGATCAAACAACTGAAATACCAACAATTTTGAGTGCACCCATTGAATTAACTATTAATGCAAAAGAACCAATGTTTAATCATTTTGATACGACCTCTAATCTTGGTGATGATTCTGTGTCCAATGACTTACTGCATGTTTGCTTATTTAAGCATGTTGTAGCATTTAAATTTGATGCAAATAAGGTTTATTCACCAATGTTGGGATGGTTTAATGATGAATATTGTCAATCTTTTGATAGGAATAAGAGCTTCACTTATATGTGCAAACCGAGTTGCAATATTTTCATGCCTTCTACTTCTGATAATAAGAGCTTCACTTATATCTATGAAAGTTACTCATGTATACATGTGTCATATGTGCAAAAATCAAGGGAAGTAAAAATGGATGACATATACATATACAACATGTATACCTTGTCTCTTTTGTTAGCCACATTTCAGATTAAGCAACGCCGAGGACGGCTTTGTTTTCAAAAAGGGGAGGATGATGAGGACATGACTACTTTGGATACGACCAAAAATATTGCATACATGCATATTTGTCAGGTGATTTCTAGTGCAAACTATTCAATAATCTATTTATGTTATGCAGAACAAAAATACTTCACACACTTTTGTGTTTTGTCTAATTGCAGGTGTATGGGATATTTGTACAATTCACATATGAAGATAAGGGAGAAAGAGATGTTGAAGTGCTGTTCAAAAAGTTCTTTCACTTTTGGGCCAAGAGAAGATAGAGTCCAAGTCTCTCACGTTCTGGATTCAGATTCGGACTGCACAGACATACCTGACTCAAAATGCCAACAACTTTTTCATACGGACTCCGAATTGGGTGATTCTTTTTTTGTTGGATTCTAGATTTCGTGCTCTTTGCAGCCCAATTGGATTCATCTTCAAATTCGTCCGAAGCGTTGAGATATCAACGAAACAATCAGACGCTGCAGCAGAATCCGAGTCAAACAACAAGTCCAAAGGTGTTACATCACCTCCACTTGGGCCCATTGGCCTTGTACGACCTAGGGTTAGTTTTAGGCTGCCTTGGGACGTCCTCCCACCTCCTAGGCCGCCACCCCTTGCTCCTATATAAGTAGATCCATCTAGTAGCTTTTCCGTTGGGATTTGTTTAGTTAAAAGTTAGCCATTGCAACTTCGTGTACTTCGTTTGTGTCCGACGACCAGACCAAGACCGCTTACGGATCCCCACCTTCATCAATACTTCATACATATTCGCAATATTCAGATTGCTTTTATCATATTCTTGCTCGTTCTTCGATTGCTTGCAGGAATAGACCTTCGTGGTCAGGTTGATCGTGCTCCGGCGTGGTCAATAACCTCAGGAGATTGGTTTAGCGATTGCTAAGGCGCAACGTCGTGCACGTTTGTAGTCGGATCGTCAAAGTCGTCTCCACCAAATCGATAGTTATCATCTCATCGAAAGATCGGGACACCCCGCCTCTAGTTTATTCTGCATAACACAAAAGTGTGTGAAGTATTTTTGTTCTGCATAACATAAAATAGATTATTGAATAGTTTGCACTAGAAATCACCTGACAAATATGCATGTATGCAATATTTTTGGTCGTATCCAAGGTAGTCATGTCCTCATCAAAACGGTTGTCATAGACGGACTTGTAGTTGGACGAAGTTGAAGACATGGCGCCATCCGAGTAGTCCAAGGTGTCGCCGGAGTGATAGACATGCAAAAAGAGCAAACACAAGCAACACTCGGAAATACAATGGTTAGCGCACACAAAGTGTCCATCATGTAAGAATGAGTCCGTGCGGCAAGATTGGTCGTGACAAAACGCATGAAGCTTATCAAGATGATCTAGAATGAGATGCAAAGCATTCATGGGAGGAAATGCAATCATTGTGCACACAAATGTGTTGTAAATATGATTAATGCAACCATGGTGTAAAATGATGTCATAGTGAGACGGTTTATCAATAGCATGAATATGGCAATGGATGCTCAACATGTGTATGTTATCATGCAATTGATGATGGGCAATATGATCATGATGTATGAATACGCCATCAAGGAAGATCACATCAAATTTGCTAAGGAAGTGAACAAGCTCATATATCATGGATGACATGGGAATACAAGATGCAACAAGGCAATCATAATGTGAGTCAATCCATGCATGGAGTGCAAACTTGTGGTGAGTATGATAAGTTGAATAAACGCTCAACGAACATACTGTGCTGGTCCTAGGCTAGACCGTGCTAGAGACGCGAGCCTAGAACACTAACAAAATCACGGCGCTGCACGTAAACAAGGGAAAAGCACATTCTGGAAAAAAAATCGCTCCTTTTTTTGTGCTGCTTTTTTTTTGCGAAAAATCACTATAATGGCGAGTGTCTCAAAACTCTTCCCAGGTCAAACTGACAGGATGGACACGAAATTTTTTTTGACCAAATTTTTTTTTCGACTGCCCGGACCCAAGAACTAGAAACGGGTCAAAAAAAATTTCTATAATGGCGACTGTCTCAATACGCTTAGAAACACCTAAAAATAGGATAGCCAGAATTTTTTTGTCAAGTGTGTTTTTGGAAAATTTTGGGCCTAAACGGAGGGTGGTTTCCGAAAAATTTTGGGCCTAAACGGAGGGCCTAAACGGATTTTTTTTCCGAAACCTACTTCGGCAAGGAAACACGAATCGGAAACTAGATGGATCTCGAAAACAAAGCTAATATGCAAGGAACTCGGATTGGTGGTGGATATATGGTGGTGGTATATGGCAGCGGTGGTGGTAGCAGTGGTAGTATATGGATATGGATCGGTGGTGGTATATGGACACGGATTGGTGGTGGTATATGGATACGGATTCGAAGCGGTGGTGGTAGGTGGCAGGGGCGATGATGATGGTGCGGTGGCGGCATGACAACTTATGACCAGAACTCGAAACTCTAAAAGACTAGACGCTAGGACCAGCAACTAGACACAAACGATGCAACCGCAAATTAGACAAAGCAAAACCCTAAAAAGATTATGCAAAGGCTCAGATTGGTTCGGATATGATGAACTGACCCTAATTTTTTTTGTGGTTTTTTCGTGGACTATAGGTATGAAGAACAGACTCGATCTAAACTACAAAAAACTGTAAAATCTCACCGAGCAACCAGGACCTCTGATACCACTTGATACAGGCAAAGGTGTCCCATCTTTTGATGAGATGATGGATTTTGCTTTGGTGGAAGTCGACTTTAATGATCCGTCTACGAACGTGCGAGGACGTCGCGCCTTAGCAATCGCTAAACCAACTCCGAGAGGTTATTGACCACGCCGGAGCACGATCAACCTGACCACGAGGGTCTGTTTCTTGCGAGCAAACGAAGAACAAGCAAGAAACTGAGATTGCAATCTGGATATTGCGAATATAAGATGAAAGCTTTATTGATCAAGGTGGGGTTCTGTGACACCTTTGTATGGTCGTTGAACACAAACGAAGTACGCGAAGTTGCAGCTATGGCGAACTTTAATCTAAACAAAACCCAAAGTCTAAATGGTGCCCTAAGGGCTGTATATATGGAGGAAGAGGGGGGAATTTCGTGGCCCTTGGTGGAGGGGTCGAAAATCAACCCTATCTCTTGTTTCCCCACACATACGGACTCTAAAAATAGCCTATACTTATGTATTTCGAAATTACTATGGCCTGGCCCAATAATAAGGTGACGCAGCACCTAGAATAGCCTCGGGACGAAATTTATGAAGTGGCATCTTGTATATTTTGTCCAAGGCTTCATGCACCCATTATGGTGCCTTCAAAGTCCTGAAATCATCACTTGTAACTCCGTTCTTGTTCCCCTTGCGCATGGCATCATCTCCATGCTTGTTCTTGCTCCAATGTCCATCCTTCTCCCAGGTAGGCCCTTCATTTGTAAGCAAAACAAATGTATCCAATTTAGGCAGCATCATATTCTCATGAACATTAGAATCATTACCAAGAAACGAAAGTACCTGATAATTTAATTGACGTGCGCGAGCTCTAGTAATTGGTCCAGTATATTTAGCAGTAGGGGTTGTGGGTGTAACAATGGTATTGATGTCCTCATCTAATAACACCACTAGAGGAGAGACAACATACATCTCATAAAATATCGAACGAATACCAAATTCAAATGACTACTAATAGCAAGACTTCACCCATGTCCTCAGGAACAAACGTAACTACTCGCAAAGCATATTCATGTTCATAATCAGAGGAGTAATAATATGCATAAAGGATCTGAACATATGATCTTCCACCAAGTAAACCAATTAGCATCAACTACAAGGAGTAATCAACACTACTAGCAACCCACAGGTACCAATTTGTGGTTTTGATACAAGATTGGATACAAGAGATGAACTAGGGTTTTGAGAGGAGATGGTGCTGGTGAAGATGTTGATGGAGATTGACCCCCTCCCGATGAGAGGATCGTTGGTGATGACGTTGGTGATGATTTCCCCCTCCCGGAGGGAAGTGTCCCAGGCAGAACAGCTCCGCCAGAGCCCTAGATTGATTCCGCCAAGGTTCCGCCTTGTGGCGGTGGAGTTTTGTCCGATAAGCTTGCCCATGATTTTTTTCCAGGACAAAATCCTTCATATAGGAGAAGATGGACGCCGGAGGCCCACCAGGGGGCCCAGGAGATAGGGGGCCGCGCCCTATAGGGGGGCGCCCCCCGGTCTCCTGGACACTGTGTGGGCCCCCTGGTCTATTTCTTTCACTCATAAATTCTTATTAAATCCAAAAGGTTGTTTCGTGGAATTTCAGGACTTTTGGAGGTGTGCAGAATTGGTTTCCAATGTTTGCTCCTTTTCCAGCCAAAATTCCAGCTGCCGGCATTCCCCCTCTTCATGGTAAACCTTGTAAAATAAGAGAGAATAGCCATAAGTATTGAGATATAATGTGTAATAACAGCCCATAATGCAATAAATATTGATATAAAAGCATGATGCAAAATGGACGTATCAACTCCCCCAAGCTTAGACCTCGCTTGTCCTCAAGCGGAAGCCAAAATCGAAAAATATGTCCACATGTTTAGAGATAGAGGTGTCGATAAAAATAACATACGGACATGAGGGCATCATGATCATTCTAATAACAGTAACATATATATGATTTCCAATGGACATAGAGGTGTCATATGATTTCCAATGCTCAAGTAATAAGCAATTCACAATGTCAAGTATGGTTCAAAAACTTCATTGGGAACTAACAAACTATAATCTCAGTCACTGAAGCAATTGCAATTTATCGCAACATCAGAAAGAGTCAATAATAGAGCTTTTCAGCAAGCTCACATACTCAACTATCTCGTAGTCTCCCACAATTGTTAACACTCACGCAATACTTGTGGTTATAGAGTTTCAGCCGGACACTGAGAAAGATAGGGGCTTATTATGTTGTCTCCCAACGTATTCACCTTTAGGTGATGTCAACAATAATAGCCTATGCCAACTTACATCCAATTGGATATATATATCATGATCTTTCAAACACAAGGAGCTTGCCAAAGGATAAAATGAAAACGGGGAAAGGTGAGGATCACCTTGACTCAAGCATAAAGTAAAAACATAAAGTAAAAGATAGGCCCTTCGCAGAGGGAAGCAGAGGTTGTCATGCGCGTTTAGGGTTGATGCATAAAATCTTAGTGCAAAAGAATGTCACTTTATATTTCCCCTTGTATGTGGACCTTTATTATACAGTCCGTGGCTTTTATTACTTCCACAACAAGTTCGTACAAAGTTTATTTTCTCTGCACTAATAAGTCATACATATTTAGAGAGCAATTTTTATTGCTTGCACCGATGACAACTTACTTGAAGGATCTTACTCAATCCATAGGTAGGTATGGTGGATTCTCATGGCATGACTGGGTTTATGGGTATTTGGAAGCACAATTACTATCTCTACTTGGTGCAAGGAATTTGGCTAGCATGAGGGGGAAAGGCAAGCTCAACATGTTTGGAAGGTCAATGACAATATACTTTAACTGAGATGTCGGAAAACATAAACCATTACGTTGTCTTCCTTGTCCAACGTCAATTCTTTTAGCATGTCATAATTAATGAGTGCTTCACAATCATAAAAGATGTCCAAGATAATATATTTATATGTGAACCACTCTTTCCTTATCACTTCCTATTAATTGCAACGATGACCAAGGCTACGTTTATCAACTCTCAACAATTTTTATGCCTCATACTTTATATGTGTGAAGTTATCACTATCCATAAGATCAATATGAACTCTTTTGTTCTTTCTACATTCTCAAGATCATAGCAACATAGCAAAGCCCTTGACTCAACACTAATCTTTATTATAGATAGCACACGGACTCGCTTACATAAAGAGATCACAATGCAAAACTCAAAACTACTTGATATCAAAACTTCAATCTACTAGATCAAGATACTACTAAAAGGATCGAACTAAATAAAGCGGTAAAGATAAGAGTGTGATGGTGATACGATACCGGGGCACCTCCCCCAAGCTTGGTAGTTGCCAAGGGGAGTGCCCATACCCATGTGATTATTTTTCCTTCTTCGCGGTTGGTGTTATGATCTTCTTGGCGATGATGCCCTTCAGGATACGGTTCTCCTCCTCGAACTTATTGACTTGTTGTTTGAGGTCCATAATTTCTTTACGGAGCTTGCCCGCAACGGCCAAGGCTCCTTTTACCCAAGGATGCTGCATAGCTTCTTGAGAACACGTGAAACTCTTTTTCATATTTTCATAAGAAAGAAATCTAGAGTTGGAAGGGATGACCGAAGTAGGGACAGCCAGGCTAGGTAGTTCCCCCATAGTGAATTCTGCTTGTAGACGAGAGGTAACTTCTTGATCTTCCTCCATGGCATCTATCCTTTTCAAATCATCCTCCATCTCATCCTCCGTTGAAGGTCCAAAGTGATAGGCATCGCTATTTGCTCCTGGACCTGGCGTTGGGTGAGACACCCGGCTCTCCCCAACTGATTCCTGAGAAGACGTCTTGCTTTATTCTGCAACAGGAATAGCTCGAAACGAAAATAGAAGATATTTGCGTGATACGGTGGTCAAAACCTTCGGGAGTATATATAATGAATTTTTACCGACCAAAATACATAACATACAAGAAAACGGAGTCTGGGAGGCACACGAGGTGCCCACGAGACAGGGGGCGCGCCCTACAGGGGGTGATGAGGACATCAATACAATTGTTACACCCACAGCCCCTGCTGCTATAAATACTGGACCAATTACTAGAGCTCGCGCACGCCAACTAAATTACCAGGTACTTTCGTTTCTTGGTAATGATTCTAATGTTCATGAGAATATGATGCTGCCTAAATTGGATACATTTGTTTTGCTTACAAATGAAGGGCCTAGCTTGGAGAAGGATGAACATTGGATTAAGAACAAGCATGGAGATGATGGCATGCGCAAGGGGAACAAGAACGGAGTTACAAGTGATGATTTCAGGACTTTGAAGCCACCATAATGGGTGCATGAAGCCTTGGACGAAATATACAAGATGCCACTTCATAAATTTCGTCTCGGGGCTATTATAGGTGCTGCGTCACCTTATTATTGGGCCAGGCCCATGTAATTTCGAAATACATAAGTATAGGCTATTTTTAGAGTCCGTATGTGTGGGGAAACAAGAGATAGGGTTGATTTCGGACCCCTCCACCAAGGGTCACGAAATTCCCCCCTCTTCCTCCATATATACAGCCCTTAGGCATCGTTTAGACTTTGGGTTTTGTTTAGATTAAAAGTTCGCCATAGCTGCAACTTCGCGTACTTCATTTGTGTTCAACGACCAGACAAAGGCGTCACAGAACCCCACCTTGATCAATAAAGCTTTTATCTTATATTCGCAATATCCAGATTGCAATCTCAGTTTCTTGCTTGTTCTTCGTTTGCTCGCAGGAAACAGACCCTCGTGGTCAGGTTGATCGTGCTCCGGCGTGGTCAATAACCTCTCGGAGTTGGTTTAGCGATTGCTAAGGCGCGACGTCCTCCCACGTTCGTAGTCGGATCGTCAAAGTCAACTGCCACCAAAGCGATATCCATCATCTCATCGAAAGACGGGACACCTTTGCCTCTATCAAGTGGTATCAGATTTCCAGGTTGCTCGGTGAGATTTTACAGTTTTTCGTAGTTTAGATCGAGTCTGTTCTTCATACCTATAGTCCACGAAAAAGCCACAAAAAAAATTAGGGTTAGTTCATCATATCCGAACCAATCTGAGCCTTTGCATAATCTTTTTAGGGTTTTGCTTTGTTGAATTTGCGGTTGCATCGTCGTGTCTAGTTGCTGGTCTTAGAGTCTAGTCTTTTAGAGTTTCGAGTTCTGGTCATAAATTGTCACGCCGCCGCCGCACCATCATCATCGCCCCTGCCATCTACCACCGCCGCTTATCCGCCACCGCTTCGAATCCGTATCCATATACCACCACCGCTGTCATATACCACCACCGCTGCCATCTACTACCATATATCCACCACCAATCCGAGTTCTTGTCATATTAGGTTTGTTTTCGAGATCCATCTAGATTCCGATTCGTGTTTCCTTGCCGGAGTAGGTTTCGAAAAAAAAAGAGTCCGGAAACCACCCTCCGTTTAGGCCCAAAAATTTTCGAAAACGCATTTTTCGAAAAATTTTCTGGCTATCCTATTTTTAGGTGTTTCTGAGTGTTTTGAGACAGGTGCCATTATAGGAAGTTTTTTTTGACCCGTTTCCAGTTTTTGGGTCCGGGCAGTCGAAAAAAAAATTGGTCGAAAAAATTTCGTGCCCATCCTGTCAGTTTGACCTAGGAAGAGTTTTGAGACACTCGCCATTATAGTGATTTTTCGCAAAAAAAAAATAGCGCAAAAAAACAGCGCAAAAAAAAAGAGCGAAAAAAAATCCAGAGTGTGCTTTTCCCTTGTTTACGTGTCGCGCCGTGATTTTGTTGGTGTTCTAGGCTCGCGTCTCTAGCACAGTCTAGCCTAGGACCAGCACAGTACTGTCGTTGAGCGTTTTTTCAACTTTGCATCTCTGAATTGATTATTGCTGACCCTTTTTGCTACCATATTATAAGCCTTCCCAGCTCCACATACATCTACGTCATGCGTTTGACTCTCCCTGGTAATTGCTCTATCCAAGCTTTGAGAGTTTTTGACTACAACGGTTGCCGATCACCGCCTGCTGCTGGGTAAGAACTGGTAAGAATTTGAGATTTGCTTGACGGATTTGTGACACCCATCACCACCTCTTGTTAGTAGTCTGTAGGATCATATTCTTGTGTGTTTCTATTGCTGCTAACCATGCCAGGATCACAAGCCGACGAGACTGACTGGGAGAACATGACGAATAAGGATTTGCATGATAAATTTCAGCAAATGATGAGTGGACAGGTGCAAGATGTGCTAAACAGATTTGAAGAGGCCATGGAGAAGATAGATGGCATGGAGAAGACGTTCGAAACAAAGCTCGATAACAAGTTTAATGAATTGCTCGCGCGTCTTCCACCACCACCACCCGCTGCACCTAACGCACCTCTCCAACAACAACAACAACGACTACCTCCACGTCGCGAAACAGATCTCCACCGGGCGAGCCGTGTTCCTCTTGCGTTTGGCCAAACTGTTGGTGCTGCTGTTGATACTTCTGTGGCTCCTGCTGCTGATGCGGAGGAGGATGATTATGTGGGAGATTACGAGGATGAGGTTGCTCAAAATCAGAACTACGTGCAACCACCCGCACCACAACCACCAGGTCGTCCACATGCAAATAATCACAATGGTAGGGCTTTCCCTCAGGTACGAGATCATGACCATCTTCCTAAACTCAAATTGAATATTCCACCTTTCGAGGGTAGATATGTTCCTGATATATATCTTACTTGGGAGTTAGAAACTGAACAATGATTTACATGTTTACAATATCCCGAGGAGAGACGGGTTGCCGCTGCTGTTTGTGTTTTCACTAGTTTTGCATGTGTATGGTGGTCTGAACATTGTAGATTATATCCTATTCCAACTACTTGGACTGCTTTGAAAACTGCTATGCGTACTCGTTGGGTTCCACCATATTATCAACGTGAATTGCTTCAGAAATTACAGCGCTTAAGACAAGGAAAAAATTCTGTAGAAGAATATTATCAGGAATTACAAACTGGAATGATTAGATGTGGTATTGTTGAGGAGAATGAAGCTATGCTTGCACGTTTTCTGGGTGGATTAAATAGAGAGATTCAGACCATTCTAGACTATAAGGAGTATACTAATATCACTCGTTTATTCCATCTTGCTTGTAAAGCTGAACGTGAAGTGCAGGATCGACAAGCATTGGCGCGAACTAACTTTTCTGCAGGCCGACCTTCATCATGGACACTGCGTGCATCTTCTACTTCAACTGCACCAGCACCTCAATCAGGTGTCTCCTCCAGTCGTGATACAAGAAAACAGGCACAACCACCATTATCTGTCAAGAGCGCACCTGCTGGGCCTGCACAGAGTTCTGCTTCTTCCATGGCATCAACAGGGCACACAAGTGATATTATTTGTCGTTGTTGTAAGGGAGGAGGTCATTATGCGAGAGAATGCAAATCTCCGCGTGTGATTATTGCTACCGCGGATGGTGGATATGAGTCCGCTAGTGACTATGATGAGGAGACTTTGGCTCTTATTACACGTGAAGAACATGGTGGAGATGATTCTGATCATGAGACGCAATACATGGCTCCTGAAGACGCTGACAGGTATGAATGTTTAGTTGCTCAACGTGTTTTGAGTGTGCAGGTCACACAAGCTGAGCAAAATCAGAGGCACAATTTGTTCCATACCAAGGGAGTTGTGAAAGAACGTTCTGTGTGTGTCATCATAGATGGAGGGAGCTGCAACAACTTGGCTAGCATGGAGATGGTGGAGAAGCTTTCTCTCACCACAAAACCACATCCACATCCTTACTACATCCAATGGTTCAACAACAGCGGCAAGGTTAATGTAACATGTACTGTTCGTATGCATTTTAGTATCTCTACATATGCTGATTATGTTGATTGTGATGTGGTACCTATGCAAGCATGTTCCTTATTACTTGGTAGACCATGGCAATTTGATAAAAATTCTGTACACCATGGTAGAAACAATCACTATACTCTTGTTCATAAGGATAAAAATATTACTTTGCTTCCTATGACTCCTGATTCCATTTTGAAAGATGATATTAATAGAGCTAATAAAGCAAAATAGGAGACGGATAAGAGTGAAAATCAGATTGTGGCAAAAGAATTTGAGCAACAAATGAAGCCTAATAATAAACCATCTAGTGTTGCTTCTGAAATTAAATTGAAAAGTGCATGTTTATTTGCCACCAAATCTGATATTGATGAGCTAGATTTCAGCAAATCTGTTTGCTATGCTTTTGTGTGCAAAGAGGCATTATTTTCATTCGAGGACGTGCCTTCCTCTTTGTCTCCTGCTGTCACTAACATTTTGCAGGAGTTCGCTGACGTCTTTCCACAAGACGTGCCACCGGGATTACCGCCTATTCGAGGGATTGAGCATCAGAATGACTTAATTCCCGGTGCTTCACTGCCAAATCTTGCACCATACTGTACCAATCCAGAGGAGACGAAGGAGATTATGCGTCAAGTACAAGAGCTTCTCGACAACGGTTATATACGCGAATCCCTTAGTCCTTGTGCTGTTCCTATTATTCTAGTGCCGAAAAAGGATGGTACATCACGTATGTGTGTTGATTGTAGAGGCATTAATAATATTACTATTCGTTATCGTCATCCTATTCCTAGGCTAGATGATATGCTTGATGAATTGAGTGGCTCTACAATATTCTCCAAAGTTGATTTGCGTAGTGGATACCATCAAATTCGTATGAAATTGGGAGATGAATGGAAAACAGCATTCAAAACTAAGTTTGGATTATATGAGTAGTTAGTCATGCCTTTTGGGTTAACTAATGCACCTAGTACTTTCATGAGATTAATGAACGAAGTTTTACGTGCTTTCATTGGACGATTTGTGGTAGTTTACTTTGATGACATATTGATTTATAGCAGATCTTTGGAAGAACATTTGGAACATTTACGTGCTGTTTTTATTGCTCTACGTGATGCACGTTTGTTTGGTAACCTTGGGAAGTGCACCTTTTGCACCGACCGAGTATCTTTTCTTGGCTATGTTGTTACTTGATGAGGACATCAATACAATTGTTACACCCACAGCCCCTGCTGCTATACATACTGGACCAATTACTAGAGCTCGTGCACGCCAACTAAATTACCAGGTACTTTCGTTTCTTGGTAATGATTCTAATGATCATGATGAGGACATGACTACCTTGGATATGACCAAAAATATTGCATATATGCATATTTGTCAGGTGATTTCTAGTGCAAACTATTCAATAATCTATTTATGTTATCCAGAACAAAAATACTTCACACACTTTTGTGTTTTGTCTAATTGCAGGTGTATGGGACATTTGTACAATCAAAATATGAAGATAAGGAAGAAAGAGATGTTTATTTTCTGTCCAAAAAGTTCTCTCACGTCACTTTTGCCCCAAGAGAAGATAGAGTCCAAGTCTCTCACGTTCTGGATTCAGATTCGGACTGCACAGACATACCTGACTCAAAACGCACACAAGTTTTTCATACGGACTCCGAATTGGGTGATTCTTTTTTTGTTGGAAACTAGATTTCGTGCACTTTCCAACCCAATTGGAATCACCTTCAAATTCGTCCGGAGCGTTGAGTTGTGGACGAAACAATCTGATGCTGCAGCAGAATCCGAGTCAAACTACAAGTCCAAAGGTGTTACATCACCTCCACTTGGGCCCATGAGCCTTGTACGACCTAGGGTTAGTTTTAGGCTGCCTTGGGACGTCCTCCCACCTCCTTGGCCGCCACCCCTTGCTCCTATATAAGTAGATCCATCTAGTAGCTTTTTCCTTGGGATTTGTTTAGTTAAAAGTTAGCCATTGCAACTTCGTGTACTTCGTTTGTGTCCAACGACCAGACCAAGACCGCTTCCGGATCCCCACCATTATCAATACCTCATATATATTTGCAATATTCAGATTGCTTTATCATATTCTTGCTCGTTCTTCGATTGCTTGCAGGAATAGACCTTCGTGGTCAGGCTGACCGTGCTTCCGGCATCGTCAGTAACCTCAGGAGATTGGTTTAGCGATTGCCAAGGCGCAACGTCGTGCACGTCTGTAGTCGGATCGTCAAAGTCATCTCCACCAAATCGATAGTTATCATCTCATCGAAAGATCGGGACACCCCCGCCTCTATCAGTGGTATCAGTTTTCAGGTTGCTCGGTGAGAATTTCCAGTTTTTCCTAGATTAGATTTATTTTCTTACCTATTGTCCAAGAAAAAGCCACAAAACAAAAGCTAGATCTATTCATCCTTTGTCCTAGCCAGACTGAGCCTTTGCAATTTTCTTTTCATTGTTTGCATTATTGAATTATCGGTTGCATCGCCGTGTCGAGTTGCTGGTCTTAGTGTCTAGTTCCTTTAGAGTTTCGAGTTCTGTTCACATTAGTCACGCAGCTGCTGCATCATTATCCCATCCGCTGTCCACCATCCCATCCACCAATTTCCACCATGTGCTATGCACTGTTTATTGTCATAATCATAGTTGAGGTCACTCACATCTTCGCCCGATCGAATCTGCATCTTATCTAGTTTGTCTTGGAAAGAGGGAGAAAAAGAAGATAGAGAGAAAAAAGGAAAGAAAAAAAAAGAAAAAGAGAGAGAAGAAAAAGAAAAAAAAGCGTGAGAAAAAAAAGAGAGAAGAAAAAAAATTGGATCTATCTAGAATCAATCTCGTACCTGAATTCGGATTGGAATCTGTTTTGCGCACTGTTCAGTAAAACAGGTGTATCTTCCTCATACGAAGTCCGTTTTGGCTCCGTGAGTACTCAAATTGAAGCTAGCAACGAGCCGCATCTAAATAGTTGCAGAAGCTAGTTCAATATTTGACACCTCAAAATCGGCTTCTAAATAGGTCTTTTTGCCCTCCGAAGTTCGTGAACACAACTTGTTCCAATTTTTTAGGCCAGTTTTAGAATTCTTTGACTCCTCATATCAACTCGGAATTGAGTGATTCTTTTTGCATTGGAAAGCTTGAGTTAGTAGCATTCTTTGAAAGAATTTATCAGAAAATTGTCTCAAACTTTTCAAGAGGAAAGTTGGAGAGAGAGTTGTTGTATATCTTGCTTGGCAGTTGTTTTTCATCATTATCTTCACTGCCGTTGTGATCTTCACTTATATCTTGCTGTCAAGAGCTACTTAGTATCCTTCATTGATGCTAGTTATGCTACGCCGTGACCTTATTAGTGTTCTAGGCTCGCGTCTCTAGTCCGGTCTAGCCTAGGACCAGCACAGTACCGTCGTTGAGCGTTTATTCAACATTGCATCTTTGAATTGATTATTGCTAATCTTTTGCTACCATATATAGCCAACCCAGCTCCACATATTGCTACACCGTGTATACGTACGCTCCCCTGGCAATCGCTTTACTCAATATTCAGAGTTACTTGACACCGCTGGTTGCCGATCACCGCCTGCTGCATGGTAAGAACTTGTAAGACATTGATATTTGCTTTACTGTGAGCGTTTTACCACCACATCCTAGTAGTTATAGGAACATTATTTTTGGGTTTTGTTTCTTGTTCTACTAATCATGACAGGATCCAGAGTCAATTCATGGGCTTTGTCGATCGCGGGAGATGTGCCACCACCTTTGCAAATACCACAACCGTCACGAGAGGTGCACAAACATCCAAATGCACATGATCAGGTTAATGTATCCATACCACTATTTAATGGCCGTTTTAAACCTGCTTTATATATTGAATGGGAGTTTGACATAAAAAATATATTTGCTTCCCATAATTTCGATGAACATAAAAAGGTTAAGGTTGCGGTTGGTTCTTTCACTGGTTATGCTTTGGTTTGGTGGAGTGAATATTGTCGGTTACACCCTGATTATATACCTACTACTTGGGATGATTTGAAACTTGCCATGCGACATACTTTCGTCCCTGCTTATTATACTCGTGACATGATTAAGAAGTTGCAACACTTAAAACAAGGTAGTGAAACTGTAACAAAATATTATGATGATTTACAAACTACCTTGTTGCATTCCTCTTTAGAAGAAAGTGAAGATGATTTTATGGGTAGATTTTGGGGAGGATTAAACCGTGATATTCAAGAGATACTAATTCATGAAGACTGTTATCCTATGGACCATTTGTTTCATCTTGCTTGCAAAGCTGAACAGGAAATAAAACGACGTGTTGGCCACGAGGAGAACAAGCGCACGGTGCACATTCCAAGAGTTGATATGATTGTTCCTTCAACTACTAGGCATACTATGACAACCACATCCGTTGTTGTCAGGACTACATCACCTCCACCATGTGACACATCGCCCCCGAGAGTGGCTACATCATCTGAGTTGATCATAAGAGGTAATGACAAAGGTACTGATCTTCCATCTCTACATGAGAATGATGAATGCCTTGTCAATTTGAATGCACCATCTGATGAGCTACCCACTACTTTGATCACACCACCTATTTTAGAGGACTACGTTGATAATTTGACTTTGCCATGTGATCAAACAACTGAAATACCAACAATTTTGAGTGCACCCATTGAATTAACTATTGATGCAAAAGAACCAATGTTTAATCATTTTGATATGACCTCTAATCTTGGTGATGATTCTGTGTTGAATGACTTATTTCATGTTTGCTTATTTAAGCATGTTGTAGCATGTAAATTTGATGCAAGTAAGGTTTATTCACCAATGTTGGGATGGTTTAATGATGAACATTGTCAATCTTTTGAAATGAATAAGAGCTTCACTTATATGTGCAAACTGAGTTGCAATATTTTCATGCCTTCTACTTCTTGTGCTAATTTTTTGGCTTTAGATTTTATGAACTATGCAAGTTACTCATCTATTCATGTGTCATATATGCAAAAATCAAGGGAAGTAAAAATGGATGACATATACATATACAACATGTACACCTTGTCTCTTTTGTTAGCCACATTTCAGATTAAGCAACGCCGAGGACGGCTTTATTTTCAAGAAGGGAGGATGATGAGGACATGACTACCTTGGATATGACCAAAAATATTGCATATATGCATATTTGTCAGGTGATTTCTAGTGCAAACTATTCAATAATCTATTTATGTTATCCAGAACAAAAATACTTCACACACTTTTGTGTTTTGTCTAATTGCAGGTGTATGGGACATTTGTACAATCAAAATATGAAGATAAGGAAGAAATAGATGTTTATTTTCTGTCCAAAAAGTTCTCTCACGTCACTTTTGGCCCAAGAGAAGATAGAGTCCAAGTCTCTCACGTTCTGGATTCAGATTCGGACTGCACAGACATACCTGACTCAAAACGCACACAAGTTTTTCATACGGACTCCGAATTGGGTGATTCTTTTTTTGTTGGAAACTAGATTTCGTGCACTTTCCAACCCAATTGGAATCACCTTCAAATTCGTCCGGAGCGTTGAGTTGTGGACGAAACAATCTGATGCTGCAGCAGAATCCGAGTCAAACTACAAGTCCAAAGGTGTTACATCACCTCCACTTGGGCCCATGAGCCTTGTACGACCTAGGGTTAGTTTTAGGCTGCCTTGGGACGTCCTCCCACCTCCTTGGCCGCCACCCCTTGCTCCTATATAAGTAGATCCATCTAGTAGCTTTTTCCTTGGGTTTTGTTTAGATTAAAAGTTCGCCATAGCTGCAACTTCGCGTACTTCGTTTGTGTTCAACGACCAGACAAAGGCGTCACAGAACCCCACCTTGATCAATAAAGCTTTCATCTTATATTCGCAATATCCAGATTGCAATCTCAGTTTCTTGCTTGTTCTTCGTTTGCTCGCAGGAAACAGACCCTCGTGGTCAGGTTGATCGTGCTCCGACGTGGTCAATAACCTCTCGGAGTTGGTTTAGCGATTGCTAAGGCGCGACGTCCTCGCACGTTCGTAGTCGGATCGTCAAAGTCGACTTCCACCAAAGCGAAATCCACCATCTCATCGAAAGACGGGACACCTTTGCCTCTATCACAATGTTTAATCATTTTGATATGACCTCTAATCTTGGTGATGATTCTGTGTTGAATGACTTATTGCATGTTTGCTTATTTAAGCATGTTGTAGCATGTAAATTTGATGCAAGTAAGGTTTATTCACCAATGTTGGGATGGTTTAATGATGAACATTGTCAATCTTTTGAAATGAATAAGAGCTTCACTTATATGTGCAAACTGAGTTGCAATATTTTCATGCCTTCTACTTCTTGTGCTAATTTTTTGGCTTTAGATTTTATGAACTATGCAAGTTACTCATCTATTCATGTGTCATATATGCAAAAATCAAGGGAAGTAAAAATGGATGACATATACATATACAACATGTACACCTTGTCTCTTTTGTTAGCCACATTTCAGATTAAGCAGCCGAGGACGGCTTTATTTTCAAGAAGGGGAGGATGATGAGGACATGACTACCTTGGATATGACCAAAAATATTGCATATATGCATATTTGTCAGGTGATTTCTAGTGCAAACTATTCAATAATCTATTTATGTTATCCAGAACAAAAATACTTCACAGACTTTTGTGTTTTGTCTAATTGCAGGTGTATGGGACATTTGTACAATCCACATATGAAGATAAGGAAGAAAGAGATGTTTATTTGCTGTCCAAAAAGTTCTCTCACGTCACTTTTGGCCCAAGAGAAGATAGAGTCCAAGTCTCTCACGTTCTGGATTCAGATTCGGACTGCACAGACATACCTGACTCAAAACGCACACAAGTTTTTCATACGGACTCCGAATTGGGTGATTCTTTTTTTGTTGGAAACTAGATTTCGTGCACTTTCCAACCCAATTGGAATCACCTTCAACTTCGTCCGGAGCGTTGAGTTGTGGACGAAACAATCTGATGCTGCAGCAGAATCCGAGTCAAACTACAAGTCCAAAGGTGTTACATCACCTCCACTTGGGCCCATGAGCCTTGTACGACCTAGGGTTAGTTTTAGGCTGCCTTGGGACGTCCTCCCACCTCCTTGGCCGCCACCCCTTGCTCCTATATAAGTAGATCCATCTAGTAGCTTTTTCCTTGGGATTTGTTTAGTTAAAAGTTAGCCATTGCAACTTCGTGTACTTCGTTTGTGTCCAACGACCAGACCAAGACCGCTTCCGGATCCCCACCATTATCAATACCTCATATATATTTGCAATATTCAGATTGCTTTATCATATTCTTGCTCGTTCTTCGATTGCTTGCAGGAATAGACCTTCGTGGTCAGGCTGACCGTGCTTCCGGCATCGTCAGTAACCTCAGGAGATTGGTTTAGCGATTGCCAAGGCGCAACGTCGTGCACGTCTGTAGTCGGATCGTCAAAGTCATCTCCACCAAATCGATAGTTATCATCTCATCGAAAGATCGGGACACCCCCGCCTCTATCAGATCATGAGAATATGATGCTGTCTAAATTGGATACATTTGTTTTGCTTACAAATGAAGGGCCTAGCTTGGAGAAGGATGAACATTGGAGCAAGAACAAGCATGGAGATGATGGCATGCGCAAGGGGAACAAGAACGGAGTTACAAGTGATGATTTCAGGACTTTGAAGCCACCATAATGGGTGCATGAAGCCTTGGACGAAATATACAAGATGCCACTTCATAAATTTCGTCCCGAGGCTATTTTAGGTGCTGCGTCACCTTATTATTGGGCCAGGCCCATGTAATTTCGAAATACATAAGTATAGGTTATTTTTAGAGTCCGTATGTGTGGGGAAACAAGAGATAGGGTTGATTTCGGACCCCTCCACCAAGGGCCACGAAATTCCCCCCCTCTTCCTCCATATATACAGCCCTTAGGGCATCGTTTAGACTTTGGGTTTTGTTTAGATTAAAAGTTCGCCATAGCTGCAACCTCGCATACTTCGTTTGTGTTCAACGACCAGACAAAGGCGTCACAGAACCCCATCTTGATCAATAAAGCTTTCATCTTATATTCGCAATATCCAGATTGGAATCTCAGTTTCTTGCTTGTTCTTCGTTTGCTCGCAGGAAACAGACCCTCGTGGTCAGGTTGATCGTGCTCCGGCGTGGTCAATAACATCTTGGAGTTGGTTTAGCGATTGCTAAGGCGCGACGTCCTCGCACGTTCGTAGTCGGATCGTCAAAGTCGACTGCCACCAAAGCGATATCCATCATCTCATCGAAAGACGGGACACCTTTGCCTTTATCAAGTGGTATCAGATTTCCAGGTTGCTCGGTGAGATTTTACAGTTTTTCGTAGTTTAGATCGAGTCTGTTCTTCATACCTACATTCCATGAAAAAGCCACAAAAAAAATTAGGGTTAGTTCATCATATCCGAACCAATCTGAGCCTTTGCATAATCTTTTTAGGGTTTTGCTTTGTTGAATTTGCGGTTGCATCGTCGGTCTAGTTGCTGGTCTTAGAGTCTAGTCTTTTAGAGTTTCGAGTTCTGGTCATGAGTTGTCACGCCGCCGCCGCACCATCATCATCGCCCCTGCCATCTACCACCACCGCTCCGAATCCGTATCCATATACCACCACCAATCCGTGTCCATATACCACCACCGATCCATATCCATATACTACCACCGCTACCACCACCGCTGCCATATACCACCACCATATATCCACCACCAATCCGAGTTCCTTGCTTATTAGGGTTGTTTTCGAGATCCATCTAGTTTCCGATTCGTGTTTCCTTGCCGGAGTAGGTTTCGGAAAAAAAAAAGAGTCGGGTAGCCACGCTCCGTTTAGGCCCAAAATTTTTCGAAAACGCATTTTTCGAAAAAATTTCTGGCTATCCTATTTTTAGGTGTTTCTGAGTGTTTTGAGACAGGTGCCACTATAGGAAGTTTTTTTTGACCCGTTTCCAGTTTTTGGGTTCGGGCAGTCGAAAAAAAAAAGTCGAAAAAAAATTTTCGTGCCCATCCTGTCAGTTTGACCTAGGAAGAGTTTTGAGACACTGGCCATTATAGTGATTTTTCGCAAAAAAAAAACAGCGCAAAAAAATAAATAAAAAAGAGCGCAAAAAAAAAGAGAGCGAAAAGAAAATTTTCAGAGTGTGCTTTTCCCTTGTTTACGTGCCGCGCCGTGATTTTGTTGATGTTCTAGGCTCGCGTCTCTAGCACAGTCTAGCCTAGGACCAGCACAGTACCGTTGTTGAGCGTTTATTCAACTTTGCATCTCTGAATTGATTATTGCTGACCCTTTTTGCTACCATACTATAAGCCTGCCCAGCTCCACATACATCTACGTCGTGTGTTTGATTGTTGAGGAGAATGAAGCTATGCTTGCACGTTTTCTGGGTGGATTAAATAGAGAGATTCAGACCATTCTAGACTATAAGGAGTATACTAATATCACTCGTTTATTCCATCTTGCTTGTAAAGCTGAACGTGAAGTGCAGGATCGACAAGCATTGGCGCGAACTAACTTTTCTGCAGGCCGACCTTCATCATGGACACCGCGTGCATCTTCTACTTCAACTGCACGAGCACCTCAATCAGGTGCCTCCTACAGCCGTGATACAAGAAAACAGGAACAACCACCATTATCTGCCAAGAGCGCACCTGCCGGGCCTGCACAGAGTTCTTCTTCTTCCAGGGCATCAACAGGGCACACAAGTGATATTATTTGTCGTCGTTGTAAGGGAGGAGGTCATTATGCGAGAGAATGCAAATCTCCGCGTGTGATGATTGCTACCGCGGATGGTGGATATGAGTCCGCTAGTGACTATGATGAGGAGACTTTGGCTCTTATTACACGTGAAGAACATGGTGGAGATGATTCTGATCATGAGACGCAATACATGGCTCCTGAAGACGCTGACAGGTATGAATGTTTAGTTGCTCAACGTGTTTTGAGTGTGCAGGTCACACAAGCTGAGCAAAATCAGCGGCACAATTTGTTCCATACCAAGGGAGTTGTGAAGGAACGTTCTGTGCGCGTCATAATAGACGGAGGGAGCTGCAACAACTTGGCTAGCATGGAGATGGTGGAGAAGCTTTCTCTCACCACAAGACCACATTCACATCCTTACTACATCCAATGGTTCAACAACAGCGGCAAGGTTAAGGTAACACGTACTGTTCGTGTGCATTTTAGTATCTCTACATATGCTGATTATGTTGATTGTGATGTGGTACCTATGCAAGCATGTTCCTTATTACTTGGTAGACCATGGCAATTTGATAAAAATTCTGTACACCATGGTAGAAACAATCACTATACTCTTGTTCATAAGGATAAAAATATTACTTTGCTTCCTATGACTCCTGATTCCATTTTGAAAGATGATATTAATAGAGCTAACAAAGCAAAACAGGAGACGAATAAGAGTGAAAATCAGATTGTGGCAAAAGAATTTGAGCAACAAATAAGGCGCAAGGGGAACAAGAATGGAGTTACAAGTGATGATTTCAGGACTTTGAAGCCACCATAATGGGTGCATGAAGCCTTGGACGAAATATACAAGATGCCACTTCATAAATTTCGTCCCGAGGCTATTTTAGGTGCTGCGTCACCTTATTATTGGGCCAGGCCCATGTAATTTTGAAATACATAAGTATAGGCTATTTTTAGAGTCCGTATGTGTGGGGAAACAAGAGATAGGGTTGATTTCGGACTCCTCCACCAAGGGCCACGAAATTCCCCCCTCTTCCTCCATATATACAGCCCTTAGGGCATCGTTTAGACTTTGGGTTTTGTTTAGATTAAAAGTTCGCCATAGCTGCAACTTCGCGTACTTCGTTTGTGTTCAACGACCAGACAAAGGCGTCACAGAACCCCACCTTGATCAATAAAGCTTTCATCTTATATTCGCAATATCCAGATTGCAATCTTAGTTTCTTGCTTGTTCTTCGTTTGCTCGCAGGAAACAGACCCTCGTGGTCAGGTTGATCGTGCTCCGGCGTGGTCAATAACCTCTCGGAGTTGGTTTAGCGATTGCTAAGGCGCGACGTCCTCGCACGTTCGTAGTCGGATCGTCAAAGTCGACTCCCACCAAAGCGAAATCCACCATCTCATCGAAAGACGGGACACCTTTGCCTCTATCAGACGAGTTGCTGCTGCTGTTTGTGCTTTCACTAGTTTTGCATGTGTATGGTGGTCTGAACATTGTAGATTATATCCTATTCCAACTACTTGGGCTGCTTTGAAAACTGCTATGCGTACGCGTTGGGTTCCACCATATTATCAACGTGAATTGCTTCAAAAATTGCAGCGTTTAAGACAAGGAAAAAATTCTGTAGAAGAATATTATCAGGAATTACAAACTGGCATGATTAGATGTGGTATTGTTGAGGAGAATGAAGCTATGCTTGCACGTTTTCTGGGTGGATTAAATAGAGAGATTCAGACCATTCTAGACTATAAGGAGTATACTAATATCACTCGTTTATTCCATCTTGCTTGTAAAGCTGAACGTGAAGTGCAGGATCGACAAGCATTGGGGCGAACTAACTTTTCTGCAGGCCGACCTTCATCATGGACACCACGTGCATCTTCTACTTCAACTGCACCAGCACCTCCATCCGGTGCCACCTCCAGCCCTGATACAAGAAAACAGGCACAACCACCATTATCTGCCAAGAGCGCACCTGCGGGGCCTGCACAGCGTTCTTCTTCTTCCATGGCATCAACAGGGCACACAAGTGATATTATTTGTCGTCGTTGTAAGGGAGGAGGTCATTATGCGAGAGAATGCAAATCTCCGCGTGTGATGATTGCTACCGCGGATGGTGGATATGAGTCCGCTAGTGACTATGATGAGGAGACTTTGGCTCTTATTACACGTGAAGAACATGGTGGAGATGATTCTGATCATGAGACGCAATACATGGCTCCTGAAGACGCTGACAGGTATGAATGTTTAGTTGCTCAACGTGTTTTGAGTGTGCAGGTCACACAAGCTGAGCAAAATCAGAGGCACAATTTGTTCCATACCAAGGGAGTTGTGAAGGAACGTTCTGTGCGCGTCATCATAGACAGAGGGAGCTGCAACAACTTGGCTAGCATGGAGATGGTGGAGAAGCTTTCTCTCACCACAAGACCACATCCACATCCTTACTACATCCAATGGTTCAACAATAGCGGCAAGGTTAAGGTAACACGTACTGTTCGTGTGCATTTTAGTATCTCTACATATGCTGATTATGTTGCTTGTGATGTGGTACCTATGCAAGCATGTTCCTTATTACTTGGTAGACCATGGCAATTTGATAAAAACTCTGTACACCATGGTAGAAACAATCACTATACTCTTGTTCATAAGGATAAAAATATTACTTTGCTTCCTATGACTCCTGATTCCATTTTGAAAGATGCTATTAATAGAGCTAATAAAGCAAAACAGGAGAAGAATATGAGTGAAAATCAGATTGTGGCAAAAGAATTTGAGCAACAAATGAAGCCTAATAATAAACCATCTAGTGTTGCTTCTGAAATTAAATTGAAAAGTGCATGTTTATTTGCCACCAAATCTGATATTGATGAGCTAGATTTCAGCAAATCTGTTTGCTATGCTTTTGTGTGCAAAGAGGCATTATTTTCATTCGAGGACGTGCCTTCCTCTTTGCCTCCTGCTGTCAC
Organism: Triticum dicoccoides; assembly: GCF_002162155.2. Lineage (NCBI taxonomy): Eukaryota > Viridiplantae > Streptophyta > Magnoliopsida > Poales > Poaceae > Triticum > Triticum dicoccoides. The sequence continues at coordinate 73,452 of NW_021170589.1, forward strand.
TAACATTTTGCAGGAGTTCGCTGACGTCTTTCCACAAGACGTGCCACCGGGATTACCGCCTATTCGAGGGATTGAGCATCAGATTGACTTAATTCCCGGTGCTTCACTGCCAAACCGTGCACCATACCGTACCAATCCAGAGGAGACGAAGGAGATTATGCGTCAAGTACAAGAGCTTCTCGACAAAGGTTATATACGCGAATCCCTTAGTCCTTGTGTTGTTCCTATTATTCTAGTGCCGAAAAAGGATGGTACATCACGTATGTGTGTTGATTGTAGAAGCATTAATAATATTACTATTCGTTATCGTCATCCTATTCCTAGGCTCGATGATATGCTTGATGAATTGAGTGGCTCTACAACTTTCTCCAAAGTTGATTTGCGTAGTGGATACCATCAAATTCGTATGAAGTTGGGGGATGAATGGAAAACAGCATTTAAAACTAAGTTTGGATTATATGAGTGGTTAGTCATGCCTTTTGGGTTAACTAATGCGCCTAGTACTTTCATGAGACTAATGAACGAAGTTTTACGTGCTTTCATTGGACGATTTGTGGTAGTCTATTTTGATGATATACTGATTTATAGCAGATCTTTGGAAGAACATTTGGAACATTTACGTGCTGTTTTTATGGCTCTACGTGATGCACGTTTGTTTGGTAACCTTGGGAAGTGCATCTTTTGCACCGACCGAGTATCTTTTCTTGGCTATGTTGTTACTCCACAGGGAATTGAAGTTGACAAAGCCAAGATTGAAGCTATTGAGAGTTGGCCGCAGCCCAAAACGGTCACACAAGTGAGGAGTTTTCTTGGCCTCGCTGGATTCTATAGGCGTTTTGTGAGAGATTTCAGCACCATTGCTGCACCTCTCAACGAGCTTACAAAGAAGGATGTGCCTTTTGTTTGGGGTACTGCACAGGAAGAAGCCTTCATGGTATTGAAAGATAAGTTGACACATGCTCCTTTACTCCAACTTCCTGATTTTAATAAGACTTTTGAGCTTGAATGTGATGCCAGTGGAATTGGATTAGGAGGTGTGTTATTACAAGATGGCAAACCTGTTGCATACTTTTCTGAAAAATTGAGTGGGCCTAGTCTGAATTATTCTACTTATGATAAAGAATTATATGCTCTTGTTCGGACTTTAGAAACATGGCAACATTATTTATGGCCCAAAGAATTTGTTATACATTCTGATCATGAATCTTTGAAACATATTAAAAGTCAAGCTAAACTGAATCGTAGACATGCTAAATGGGTTGAATTCATTGAGACTTTCCCTTATGTCATTAAACACAAGAAGGGAAAAGAAAATGTTATTGCTGATGCATTGTCTCGTCGCTATACTATGCTTTCACAACTTGACTTCAAAATATTTGGTTTGGAGACCATCAAAGATCAATATGTGCATGATGCTGATTTTAAAGATGTAATGCAGAATTGTAAAGAAGGAAGAATGTGGAAGAAGTTTGTCGTTAACGATGGATTTGTGTTTCGTGCTAACAAGCTATGCATTCCAGCTAGCTCCGTTCGTCTTTTGTTGTTGCAGGAAGCGCATGGAGGAGGATTAATGGGACATTTTGGCGTGAAGAAGACGGAGGACGTACTTGCTACACATTTCTTTTGGCCAAAGATGAGACGGGATGTTGAGCGTTTTATTGCTCGATGTACTACATGTCAAAAAGCTAAGTCACGACTCAATCCTCATGGTTTATATATGCCTTTGCCTGTACCTAGTGTTCCTTGGGAGGATATATCTATGGACTTTGTTTTAGGTTTACCTCGAACAAAGAAGGGGAGGGATAGCATATTTGTTGTCGTGGATAGATTCTCGAAAATGGCACACTTTATACCATGTCATAAAAGCGATGATGCTGTTAATGTTGCTGATTTGTTCTTTCGTGAAATTATTCGCTTGCATGGTGTGATAAAGGCGGGGTGTCCCGATCTTTCGATGAGATGATAACTATCGATTTGGTGGAGACGACTTTGACGATCCGACTACAAACGTGCACGACGTTGCGCCTTAGCAATCGCTAAACCAACTCCGAGAGGTTATTGACCACGCCGGAGCACAATCAACCTGACCACGAAGGTCTATTCCTGCAAGCAATCGAAGAACAAGCAAGAATATGATAAAAGCAATCTGAATATCGCGAATATGTATGAAGTATTGATAATGGTGGGGATCCGTAAGCGGTCTTGGTCTGGTCGTTGGACACAAACGAAGTACACGAAGTTGCAATGGCTAACTTTTAACTAAACAAATCCCAAGGAAAAGCTACTAGATGGATCTACTTATATAGGAGCAAGGGGTGGCGGCCAAGGAGGTGGGAGGACGTCCCAAGGCAGCCTAAAACTAAATCTAGGTCGTACAAGGCCAATGGACCCAAGTGGAGGTGATGTAACACCTTTGGACTTGTAGTTTGACTCGGATTCTGCTGCAGCATCAGATTGTTTCGTCCACAACTCAACGCTCCGGACGAATTTGAAGGTGATTCCAATTGGGTTGGAAAGTGCACGAAATCTAGTTTCCAACAAAAAAAGAATCACCCAATTCGGAGTCCGTATGAAAAACTTGTGTGCGTTTTGAGTCAGGTGTGTCTGTGCAGTCCGAATCTGAATCCAGAACGTGAGAGACCTGGACTCTATCTTCTCTTGGGCCAAAAGTGACGTGAGAGAACTTTTTGGACAGCAAATAAACATCTCTTTCTTCCTTATCTTCATATGTGGATTGTACAAATGTCCCATACACCTGCAATTAGACAAAACACAAAAGTGTGTGAAGTATTTTTGTTCTGGATAACATAAATAGATTATTGAATATTTTGCACTAGAAATCACCTGACAAATATGCATATATGCAATATTTTTGGTCATATCCAAGGTAGTCATGTCCTCATCATTGAATGTGATGCTAGTGGAATTGGATTAGGAGGTGTGTTATTACAAGATGGCAAACCTGTTGCATACTTTTCTGAAAAATTGAGTGGGCCTAGTCTGAATTATTCTACTTATGATAAAGAATTATATGCTCTTGTTCGGACTTTAGAAACATGGCAACATTATTTATGGCCCAAAGAATTTGTTATACATTCTGATCATGAATCTTTGAAACATATTAAAAGTCAAGCTAAACTGAATCGTAGACATGCTAAATGGGTTGAATTCATTGAGACTTTTCCTTACGTCATTAAACACAAGAAGGGAAAAGAAAATGTTATTGCTGATGCATTGTCTCGCCGCTATACTATGCTTTCACAACTTGACTTCAAAATATTTGGTTTGGAGACCATCAAAGATCAATATGTGCATGATGCTGATTTTAAAGATGTAATGCAGAATTGTAAAGAAGGAAGAATGTGGAACAAGTTCGTCGTTAACGATGGATTTGTGTTTCGTGCTAACAAGCTATGCATTCCAGCTAGCTCCGTTCGTCTTTTGTTGTTGCAGGAGGCGCATGGAGGAGGATTAATGGGACACTTTGGCGTGAAGAAGACGGAGGACGTACTTGCTACACATTTCTTTTGGCCAAAGATGAGACGGGATGTTGAGCGTTTTATTGCTCGCTGCACTACGTGTCAAAAAGCTAAGTCACGACTCAATCCTCATGGTTTATATATGCCTTTGCCTGTACCTAGTGTTCCTTGGGAGGATATATCTATGGACTTTGTTTTAGGTTTACCTCGAACAAAGAAGGGGAGGGATAGCATATTTGTTGTCGTGGATAGATTCTCGAAAATGGCACACTTTATACCATGTCATAAAAGCGATGATATTGTTAATGTTGCTGATTTGTTCTTTCGTGAAATTATTCGCTTGCATGGTGTGCCAAATACTTTTGTTTTAGATCGTGATACTAAATTTCTTAGCCACTTTTGGAGATGTTTATGGGCTAAGTTGGGGACTAAACTACTTTTTAGTACTACTTGTCACCCCCAAACTGATGGACAAACTGAAGTAGTCAATAGAACGTTGTCTACTATGCTTAGGGCTGTTTTGAAGAATAATAAGAAAATGTGGGAGGAATGCTTGCCTCATATTGAATTTGCTTATAATCGTTCATTGCATTCTACTACTAAGATGTGCCCTTTTGAAGTTGTGTATGGTTTCCTACCTCGTGCACCTATTGATTTGTTGCCTCTTCCATCTTCGGAGAAGGTTAATTTTGATGCTAAACAACGTGCTGAATTGATTTTAAAAATGCATGAGTTAACTAAGGAAAACATTGAGCGTATGAATGCTAAATATAAACTTGCTGGAGATAAGGGTAGAAAACATGTTGTGTTTGCACCTAGAGATCTTGTTTGGTTACATTTGCGTAAGGATAGATTTCTTGATTTGCGCAAATCAAAGCTAATGCCACGTGCGGATGGTCCCTTTAAGGTGTTAGAGAAAATAAATGATAGTGCATATAAACTTGAGCTGCCTGCAGATTTTGGGGTTAGTCCCACTTTTAACATTGCAGATTTGAAGCCTTATTTGGGTGAGGAAGATGAACTTCCGTCGAGGACGACTTCATTTCAAGAAGGGGAGGATGATGAGGACATCAATACAATTGTTACACCCACAGCCCCTGCTGCTATACATACTGGACCAATTACTAGAGCTCGTGCACGCCAACTAAATTACCAGGTACTTTCGTTTCTTCGTAATGATTCTAATGATCATGAGAATATGATGCTGCCTAAATTGGATACATTTGTTTAGCTTACAAATGAAGGGCCTAGCTTGGAGAAGGATGAACATTGGAGCAAGAACAAGCATGGAGATGATGGCATGCGCAAGGGGAACAAGAACTGAGTTACAAGTGATGATTTCAGGACTTTGAAGCCACCATCATGGGTGCATGAAGCCTTGGACGAAATATACAAGATGCCACTTCATAAATTTCGTCCCGAGGCTATTTTAGGTGCTGCGTCACCTTATTATTGGGCCAGGCCCATGTAATTTCGAAATACATAAGTATAGGTTATTTTTAGAGTCCGTATGTGTGGGGAAACAAGAGATAGGGTTGATTTCGGACCCCTCCACCAAGGGCCACGAAATTCCCCCCCTCTTCCTCCATATATACAGCCCTTAGGGCATCGTTTAGACTTTGGGTTTTGTTTAGATTAAAAGTTCGCCATAGCTGTAACTTCGCGTACTTCGTTTGTGTTCAACGACCAGACAAAGGCGTCACAGAACCCCACCTTGATCAATAAAGCTTTCATCTTATATTCGTAATATCCAGATTGCAATCTCAGTTTCTTGCTTGTTCTTCGTTTACTCGCAGGAAACAGACCCTCGTGGTCAGGTTGATCGTGCTCCGGCGTGGTCAATAACCTCTTGGAGTTGGTTTAGCGATTGCTAAGGCGCGACGTCCTCGCACGTTCGTAGTCGGATCGTCAAAGTCGACTGCCACCAAAGCGATATCCATCATCTCATCGAAAGACGGGACACCTTTGCCTTTATCACTCCACAGGGAATTGAAGTTGATAAAGCCAAGATTGAAGCTATTGAGAGTTGGCCGCAACCCAAAACGGTCACACAAGTGAGGAGTTTTCTTGGCCTCGCTCGATTCTATAGACGTTTTGTGAGAGGTTTCAGCACCATTGCTGCACCTCTCAATGAGCTTACAAAGAAAGATGTGCCTTTTCTTTGGGGTACCGCACAGGAAGAAGCCTTCTCGGTATTGAAAGATAAGTTGACACATGCTCCTTTACTCCAACTTCCTGATTTTAATAAGACTTTTGCACTTGAATGTGATGCTAGTTGAATTGGATTAGGCGGTGTGTTATTACAAGATGGCAAACCTGTTGCATACTTTTCTGAAAAATTGAGTGGGCCTAGTCTGAATTATTCTACTTATGATAAAGAATTATATGCTCTTGTTCGGACTTTAGAAACATGGCAACATTATTTATGGCCCAAAGAATTTGTTATACATTCTGATCATGAATCTTTGAAACATATTAAAAGTCAAGCTAAACTGAATCGTAGACATGCTAAATGGGTTGAATTCATTGAGACTTTTCCTTACGTCATTAAACACAAGAAGGGAAAAGAAAATGTTATTGCTGATGCATTGTCTCGCCGCTATACTATGCTTTCACAACTTGACTTCAAAATATTTGGTTTGGAGACCATCAAAGATCAATATGTGCATGATGCTGATTTTAAAGATGTAATGCAGAATTGTAAAGAAGGAAGAATGTGGAACAAGTTCGTCGTTAACGATGGATTTGTGTTTCGTGCTAACAAGCTATGCATTCCAGCTAGCTCCGTTCGTCTTTTGTTGTTGCAGGAGGCGCATGGAGGAGGATTAATGGGACACTTTGGCGTGAAGAAGACGGAGGACGTACTTTGATAGAGGCGGGGGTGTCCCGATCTTTCGATGAGATGATAACTATCGATTTGGTGGAGACGACTTTGACGATCCGACTACAAACGTGCACGACGTTGCGCCTTAGCAATCGCTAAACCAATCTCCTGAGGTTACTGACGATGCCGGAAGCACGGTCAGCCTGACCACAAAGGTCTATTCCTGCAAGCAATCGAAGAACGAGCAAGAATATGATAAGCAATCTGAATATTGCAAATATATATAAGGTATTGATAATGGTGGGGATCCGGAAGCGGTCTTGGTCTGGTCGTTGGACACAAACGAAGTACACGAAGTTGCAATGGCTAACTTTTAACTAAACAAATCCCCAGGAAAAGCTACTAGATTGATCTACTTATATAGGAGCAAGGGGTGGCGGCCAAGGAGGTGGGAGGACGTCCCAAGGCAGCCTAAAACTAAATCTAGGTCGTACAAGGCCAATGGGCCCAAGTGGAGGTGATGTAACACCTTTGGACTTGTAGTTTGACTCGGATTCTGCTGCAACATCAGATTGTTTCATCCACAACTCAACGCTCCGGACGAATTTGAAGGTGATTCCAATTGGGTTGGAAAGTGCACGAAATCTAGTTTCCAACAAAAAAAGAATCACCCAATTCGGAGTCCGTATGAAAAACTTGTGTGCGTTTTGAGTCAGGTGTGTCTGTGCAGTCCGAATCTGAATCCAGAACGTGAGAGACTTGGACTCTATCTTCTCTTGGGCCATAAGTGACGTGAGAGAACTTTTTGGACAGCAAATAAACATCTCTTTCTTCCTTATCTTCATATGTGGATTGTACAAATGTCCCATACATCTGCAATTAGACAAAACACAAAAGTGTGTGAAGTATTTTTGTTCTGAATAACATAAATAGATTATTGAATAGTTTGCACTAGAAATCACCTGACAAATATGCATATATGCAATATTTTTGGTCATATCCAAGGTAGTCATGTCCTCATCATCCTCCCTTCTTGAAAATAAAGCCGTCCTCGGCGTTGCTTAATCTGAAATGTGGCTAACAAAAGAGACAAGGTGTACATGTTGTATATGTATATGTCATCCATTTTTACTTCCCTTGATTTTTGCATATATGACACATGAATAGAGGAGTAACTTGCATAGTTCATAAAATCTAAAGCCAAAAAATTAGCACAAGAAGTAGAAGGCATGAAAATATTGCAACTCAGTTTGCACATATAAGTGAAGCTCTTATTCATTTCAAAAGATTAACAATGTTCATCATTAAACCATCCCAACATTGGTGAATAAACCTTACTTGCATCAAATTTACATGCTACAACATGCTTAAATAAGCAAACATGCAATAAGTCATTCAACACAGAATCATCACCAAGATTAGAGGTCATATCAAAATGATTAAACATTGGTTCTTTTGCATCAATAGTTATTCAATGGGTGCACTCAAAATTGTTGGTATTTCAGTTGTTTAATCACATGGCAAAGTCAAATTATCAATGTAGTCCTCTAAAATAGGTGGTGTGATCAAAGTAGTGGGTAGCTCATCAGATGGTGCATTCAAATTGACAAGGCATTCATCATTCTCATGTAGAGATGGAAGATCAGTACCTTTGTCATTACCTCTTATGATCAACTCAGATGATGTAGCCACTCTCGGGGGCGATGTGTCACATGGTGGAGGTGATGTAGTCCTGACAACAACGGATGTGGTTGTCATAGTATGCCTAGTAGTTGAAGGAACAATCATATCAACTCTTGGAATGTGCACCGTGCGCTTGTTCTCCTCATGGCCAACACGTCGTTTTATTTCCTGTTCAGCTTTGCAAGCAAGATGAAACAAATGGTCCATAGGATAACACTCTTCATGAATTAGTATCTCTTGAATATCACGGTTTAATCCTCCCCAAAATCTATCCATAAAATCATCTTCACTTTCTTCTAAAGAGGAATGCAACAAGGTAGTTTGTAAATCATCATAATATTTTGTTACAGTTTCACTACCTTGTTTTAAGTGTTGCAACTTCTTAATCATGTCACGAGTATAATAAGCAGGGACGAAAGTATGTCGCATGGCAAGTTTCAAATCATCCCAAGTAGTAGGTATATAATCAGGATGTAACTGACAATATTCACTCCACCAAACCAAAGCATAACCAGTGAAAGAACCAACCGCAACCTTAACCTTTTTATGTTCATTGAAATTATGGGAAGCAAATATATTTTTTATGTCGAACTCCCATTCAATATATAAAGCAGTTTAAAACGGCCATTAAATGGTGGTATAGATACATTAACCTGATCATGTGCATTTGGATGTTTGTGCACCTCTCGTGACGGTTGTGGTATTTGCAAAGGTGGTGGCACGTCTCCCGCGATCGACAAAGCCCATGAATTGACTCTGGATCCTGTCATGATTAGTAGAACAAGAAACAAAACCCAAAAATAATGTTCCTATAACTACTAGGATGTGGTGGTAAAACGCTCACAGTAAAGCAAATATCAATGTCTTACAAGTTCTTACCATGCAGCAGGCGGTGATCGGCAACCAGCGGTGTCAAGTAACTCCGAATATTGAGTAAAGCGATTGCCAGGGGAGCGTACGTATACACGGTGTAGAAATATGTGGAGCTGGGTTGGCTATATATGGTAGCAAAAGATTAGCAATAATCAATTCAAAGATGCAATGTTGAATAAACGCTCAACGACGGTACTGTGCTGGTCCTAGGCTAGACCGAACTAGAGACGCGAGCCTAGAACACTAATGAGGTCACGGCGTAGCACAACTAGCATCAATGAAGGATACTAAGTAGTTCTTGACAGCAAGATATAAGTGAAGATCACAACGGCAGTGAAGATAATGATGAAAAACAACTGCCAAGCAGGATATACAACAACTCTCTCTCCAACTTTCCTCTTGAAAAGTTTGAGACAATTTTCTGATAAATTCTTTCAAAGAATGCTACTAACTCAAGCTTTCCAATGCAAAAAGAATCACTCAATTCCGAGTTGATATGAGGAGTCAAAGAATTCTAAAACTGGCCTGAAAAATTGGAACAAGTTGTGTTCACGAACTTCGGAGGGCAAAAAGACCTATTTAGAAGCCGATTTTGAGGTGTCAAATATTGAACTAGCTTCTGCAACTATTTAGATGCGGCTCGTCGCTATCTTCAATTTGAGTACTCACGGAGCCAAAACTGACTTCGTATGAGGAAGATACACCTGTTTTACTGAACAAAGCGCAAAACAGATTCCAATCCGAATTCAGGTACGAGATTGATTCTAGATAGATCCAATTTTTTTCTTCTCTCTTTTTTTTCTCACGCTTTTTTTTCTTTCTCTCCTTTTTTTTTCTCTGACTTTTTTTTCCTTTTTTTTCTCTCGTTTTTTTTCTCTCTCTTTTTCTCCCTCTTTCCAAAACAAACTAGATAAGATGCAGATTGGATCAAGTGAAGATGTGAACGATCTCAACTATTATTATGACAATGAATGGTGGGTAGCACGTGGTGGAAATTGATGGATGGGTGGTCGACAGCGAAAGGGATGACGATGCAGCGGCGACGTGACTAATGTGAACAGAACCCGAAACTCTAAACGACCTAGACACTAAGACCAGCAACACGACACGATGATGCAACCGATAATTCAACTATGCAAGCAATGAAAAGAAAATTGCAAAGGCTCAGACTGGCTTGGACAAAGGATGAATAGATCTAACTCTTTTTTGTGGATTTTTCTTGGACAATAGGTAAGAAAATAAATCTAATCTAGGAAAACTGGAAATTCTCACCGAGCAACCTGAAAACTGATACCACTTGATAGAGGCGGGGCTGTCCCGATCTTTTGATGAGATGATAACTATCGATTTGGTGGAGACGACTTTGACGATCCGACTACAAACGTGCACGACGTTGCGCCTTAGCAATCGCTAAACCAATCTCCTGAGGTTACTGACGATGCCGGAAGCACGGTCAGCCTGACCACAAAGGTCTATTCCTGCAAGCAATCGAAGAACGAGCAAGAATATGATAAGCAATCTGAATATTGCAAATATATATGAGGTATTGATAATGGTGGGGATCCGGAAGCGGTCTTGGTCTGGTCGTTAACACAAACGAAGTACACGAAGTTGCAATGGCTAACTTTTAACTAAACAAATCCCCAGGAAAAGCTACTAGATGGATCTACTTATATAGGAGCAAGGGGTGGCGGCCAAGGAGGTGGGAGGACGTCCCAAGGCAGCCTAAAACTAAATCTAGGTCGTACAAGGCCAATGGGCCCAAGTGGAGGTGATGTAACACCTTTGGACTTGTAGTTTGACTCGGATTCTGCTGCAGCATCAGATTGTTTCGTCCACAACTCAACGCTCCGGACGAATTTGAAGGTGATTCCAATTGGGTTGGAAAGTGCACGAAATCTAGTTTCCAACAAAAAAAGAATCACCCAATTCGGAGTCCGTATGAAAAACTTGTGTGCGTTTTGAGTCAGGTGTGTCTGTGCAGTCCGAATCTGAATCCAGAACGTGAGAGACTTGGACTCTATCTTCTCTTGGGCCATAAGTGACGTGAGAGAACTTTTTGGACAGCAAATAAACATCTCTTTCTTCCTTATCTTCATATGTGGATTGTACAAATGTCCCATACATCTGCAATTAGACAAAACACAAAAGTGTGTGAAGCATTTTTGTTCTGGATAACATAAATAGATTATTGAATAGTTTGCACTAGAAATCACCTGACAAATATGCATATATGCAATATTTTTGGTCATATCCAAGGTAGTCATGTCCTCATCATACTTGCTACACATTTCTTTTGGCCAAAGATGAGACGGGATGTTGAGCGTTTTATTGCTCGCTGCACTACATGTCAAAAAGCTAAGTCACGACTCAATCCTCATGGTTTATATATGCCTTTGCCTGTACCTAGTGTTCCTTGGGAGGATATATCTATGGACTTTGTTTTAGGTTTACCTCGAACAAAGAAGGGGAGGGATAGTGATGAGGACATGACTACCTTGGATATGACCAAAAATATTGCATATATGCATATTTGTCAGGTGATTTCTAGTGCAAACTATTCAATAATCTATTTATGTTATCCGGAACAAAAATACTTCACACACTTTTGTGTTTTGTCTAATTGCAGGTGTATGGGACATTTGTACAATCCACATATGAAGATAAGGAAGAAAGAGATGTTTATTTGCTGTCCAAAAAGTTCTCTCACGTCACTTTTGGCCCAAGAGAAGATAGAGTCCAAGTCTCTCACGTTCTGGATTCAGATTCGGACTGCACAGACACACCTGACTCAAAACGGACACAAGTTTTTCATACGGACTCCGAATTGGGTGATTCTTTTTTTGTTGGAAACTAGATTTCGTGCACTTTCCAACCCAATTGGAATCACCTTCAAATTCGTCCGGAGCATTGAGTTGTGGACGAAACAATCTGATGCTGCAGCAGAATCCGAGTCAAACTACAAGTCCAAAGGTGTTACATCACCTCCACTTGGGCCCATTGGCCTTGTACGACCTAGATTTAGTTTTAGGCTGCCTTGGGACGTCCTCCCACCTCCTTGGCCGCCACCCCTTGCTCCTATATAAGTAGATCCATCTAGTAGCTTTTCCTGGGGATTTGTTTAGTTAAAAGTTAGCCATTGCAACTTCGTGTACTTCGTTTGTGTCCAACGACCAGACCAAGACCGCTTCCGGATCACCACCATTATCAATACTTCATATATATTTGCAATATTCAGATTGCTTTATCATATTCTTGCTCGTTCTTCGATTGCTTGCAGGAATAGACCTTCTGATAGAGGCTAAGGTGTCCCGTCTTTCGATGAGATGGAGGATTTCGCTTTGGTGGAAGTCGACTTTGACGATCCGACTACGAACGTGCGAGGACGTCGCGCCTTAGCAATCGCTAAACCAACTCCGAGAGGTTATTGACCACGCCGGAGCACGATCAACCTGACCACGAGGGTCTGTTTCCTGCGAGCAAACGAAGAACAAGCAAGAAACTGAGATTGCAATCTGGATATTGCGAATATAAGATGAAAGCTTTATTGATCAAGGTGGGGTTCTGTGACGCCTTTGTCTGGTCGTTGAACACAAACGAAGTACGCGAAGTTGCAGCTATGGCGAACTTTTAATCTAAACAAAACCCAAAGTCTAAACGATGCCCTAAGGGCTGTATATATGGAGGAAGAGGGGGGGAATTTCGTGGCCCTTGGTGGAGGGGTCCGAAATCAGCCCTATCTCTTGTTTCCCCACACATACGGACTCTAAAAATAGCCTATACTTATGTATTTCGAAATTACATGGGCCTGGCCCAATAATAAGGTGACGCAGCACCTAAAATAGCCTCGGGACGAAATTTATGAAGTGGCATCTTGTATATTTCGTCCAAGGCTTCATGCACCAATTATGGTGGCTTCAAAGTCCTGAAATCATCACTTGTAACTCCGTTCTTGTTCCCCTTGCGCATGCCATCATCTCCATGCTTGTTCTTGCTCCAATGTTCATCCTTCTCCAAGCTAGGCCCTTCATTTGTAAGCAAAACAAATGTATCGAATTTAGGCAGCATCATATTCTCATGAACATTAAAATCATTACCAAGAAACGAAAGTACCTGGTAATTTAGTTGGCGTGCACGAGCTCTAGTAATTGGTCCAGTATGTATAGCAGCAGGGCTGTGGGTGTAACAATTGTATTGATGTCCTCATCATCCTCCCCTTCTTGAAATGAAGTCGTTCTCGACGGAAGTTCATCTTCCTCACCCAAATAAGGCTTCAAATCTGCAATGTTAAAAGTGGGACTAACCCCAAAATCTGCAGGCAGCTCAAGTTTATATGCATTATCATTTATTTTCTCTAACACCTTAAAGGGACCATCAGCACGTGGCATTAGCTTTGATTTTCGCAAATCAGGAAATCTATCCTTACGCAAATGTAACCAAACAAGATCTCTAGGTGCAAACACAACATGTTTTCTACCCTTATCTCCAGCAAGTTTATATTTAGCATTCATACGCTCAATGTTTTCCTTAGTTAACTCATGCATTTTTAAAATCAATTCAGCACGTTGTTTAGCATCAAAATTAACCTTCTCCGAAGATGGAAGAGGCAACAAATCAATAGGTGCACGAGGTAGGAAACCATACACAACTTCAAAAGGGCACATCTTAGTAGTAGAATGCAATGAACGATTATAAGCAAATTCAATATGAGGCAAGCATTCCTCCCACATTTTCTTATTATTCTTCAAAACAGCCCTAAGCATAGTAGACAACGTTCTATTGACTACTTCAGTTTGTCCATCAGTTTGGGGGTGACAAGTAGTACTAAAAAGCAGTTTAGTCCCCAACTTAGCCCATAAACATCTCCAAAAGTGGCTAAGAAATTTAGTATCACGATCTGAAACAATAGTAGTTGGCACACCATGCAAGCGAATAATTTCACGAAAGAACAAATCAGCAACATTAACAGCATCATCGCTTTTATGACATGGTATAAAGTGTGCCATTTTCGAGAATCTATCCACGACAACAAATATGCTATCCCTCCCCTTCTTTGTTCGAGGTAAACCTAAAACAAAGTCCATAGATATATCCTCCCAAGGAACACTAGGTACAGGCAAAGGCATATATAAACCATGAGGATTGAGTCGTGACTTAGCTTTTTGACATGTAGTGCATCGAGCAATAAAATGCTCAACATCCCGTCTCATCTTTGGCCAAAAGAAATGTGTAGCAAGTACGTCCTCCGTCTTCTTCACGCCAAAGTGTCCCATTAATCCTCCTCCATGCGCCTCCTGCAACAACAAAAGACGAACGGAGCTAGCTGGAATGCATAGCTTGTTAGCACGAAACACAAATCCATTGTTAACGACAAACTTGTTCCACATTCTTCCTTCTTTACAATTCTGCATTACATCTTTAAAATCATCATCATGCACATATTGATCTTTGATGGTCTCCAAACCAAATATTTTGAAGTCAAGTTGTGAAAGCATAGTATAGCGACGAGACAATGCATCAGCAATAACATTTTCTTTTCCCTTCTTGTGTTTAATGACATAAGGGAAAGTCTCAATGAATTCAACCCATTTAGCATGTCTACGATTCAGTTTAGCTTGACTTTTAATATGTTTCAAAGATTCATGATCAGAATGTATAACAAATTCTTTGGGCCATAAATAATGTTGCCATGTTTCTAAAGTCCGAACAAGAGCATATAATTCTTTATCATAAGTAGAATAATTCAGACTAGGCCCACTCAATTTTTCAGAAAAGTATGCAACAGGTTTGCCATCTTGTAATAACACACCTCCTAATCCAATTCCACTAGCATCACATTCAATGATGAGGACATGACTACCTTGGATATGACCAAAAATATTGCATATATGCATATTTGTCAGGTGATTTCTAGTGCAAACTATTCAATAATCTATTTATGTTATCCAGAACAAAAATACTTCACACACTTTTGTGTTTTGTCTAATTGCAGGTGTATGGGACATTTGTACAATCCACATATGAAGATAAGGAAGAAAGAGATGTTTATTTGCTGTCCAAAAAGTTCTCTCACGTCACTTTTGGCCCAAGAGAAGATAGAGTCCAAGTCTCTCACGTTCTGGATTCAGATTCGGACTGCACAGACATACCTGACTCAAAACGCACACAAGTTTTTCATACGGACTCCGAATTGGGTGATTCTTTTTTTGTTGGAAACTACATTTCGTGCACTTTCCAACCCAATTGGAATCACCTTCAAATTCGTCCGGAGCGTTGAGTTGTGGACGAAACAATCTGATGCTGCAGCAGAATCCGAGTCAAACTACAAGTCCAAAGGTGTTACATCACCTCCACTTGGGCCCATTGGCCTTGTACGACCTAGATTTAGTTTTAGGCTGCCTTGGGACGTCCTCCCACCTCCTTGGCCGCCACCCCTTGCTCTTATATAAGTAGATCCATCTAGTAGCTTTTCCTTGGGATTTGTTTAGTTAAAAGTTAGCCATTGCAACTTCGTGTGCTTCGTTTGTGTCCAACGACCAGACCAAGACCACTTTTCGGATCCCCACCATTATCAATACTTCATACATATTCGCGATATTCAGATTGCTTTTATCATATTCTTGCTTGTTCTTCGATTGCTTGCAGGAATAGACCTTCGTGGTCAGGTTGATCGTGCTCCGGCGTGGTCAATAACCTCTCGGAGTTGGTTTAGCGATTGCTAAGGCACAACGTCGTTGCACGTTTGTAGTCGGATCGTCAAAGTCGTCTCCACCAAATCGATAGTTATCATCTCATCGAAAGATCGGGACACCCCGCCTCTATCACCTTGCGCATGCCATCATCTCCATGCTTATTCTTGCTCCAATGTTCATCCTTCTCCAAGCTAGGCCCTTCATGATAGAGGCAAAGGTGTCCCGTCTTTCGATGAGATGATGGATATCGCTTTGGTGGAAGTCGACTTTGACGATCCGACTACGAACGTGCGAGGACGTCGCGCCTTAGCAATCGCTAAACCAACTCCGAGAGGTTATTGACCACGCCGGAGCACGATCAACCTGACCACGAGGGTCTGTTTCCTGCGAGCAAATGAAGAACAAGCAAGAAACTGAGATTGCAATCTGGATATTGCGAATATAAGATGAAAGCTTTATTGATCAAGGTGGGGTTCTGTGACGCCTTTGTCTGGTCGTTGAACACAAACGAAGTACGCGAAGTTGCAGCTATGGCGAACTTTTAATCTTAACAAAACCCAAAGTCTAAACGATGCCCTAAGGGCTGTATATATGGAGGAAGAGGGGGGAATTTCGTGGCCCTTGGTGGAGGGGTCCGAAATCAACCCTATCTCTTGTTTCCCCACACATACGGACTCTAAAAAAATAGCCTCTACTTATGTATTTCGAAATTACATGGGCCTGGCCCAATAATAAGGTGACGCAGCACCTAAAATAGCCTCGGGACGAAATTTATGAAGTGGCATCTTGTATATTTCGTCCAAGGCTTCATGCACCCATTATGGTGGCTTCAAAGTCCTGAAATCATCACTTGTAACTCCGTTCTTGTTCCCCTTGCGCATGCCATCATCTCCATGCTTGTTCTTGCTCCAATGTTCATCCTTCTCCAAGCTAGGCCCTTCATTTGTAAGCAAAACAAATGTATCCAATTTAGGCAGCATCATATTCTCATGAACATTAGAATCATTACCAAGAAACGAAAGTACCTGGTAATTTAGTTGGCGTGCACGAGCTCTAGTAATTGGTCCAGTATGTATAGCAGCAGGGGCTGTGGGTGTAACAATTGTATTGATGTCCTCATCAGATAGCATATTTGTTGTCGTGGATAGATTCTCGAAAATGGCACACTTTATACCATGTCATAAAAGCGATGATGCTGTTAATGTTGCTGATTTGTTCTTTCGTGAAATTATTCGCTTGCATGGTGTGCCAAATACTATTGTTTCAGATCGTGATACTAAATTTCTTAGCCACTTTTGGAGATGTTTATGGGCTAAGTTGGGGACTAAACTGCTTTTTAGTACTACTTGTCACCCCCAAACTGATGGACAAACTGAAGTAGTCAATAGAACGTTGTCTACTATGCTTAGGGCTGTTTTGAAGAATAATAAGAAAATGTGGGAGGAATGCTTGCCTCATATTGAATTTGCTTATAATCGTTCATTGCATTCTACTACTAAGATGTGCCCTTTTGAAGTTGTGTATGGTTTCCTACCTCGTGCACCTACTGATTTGTTGCCTCTTCCATCTTCGGAGAAGGTTAATTTTGATGCTAAACAACGTGCTGAATTGATTTTAAAAATGCATGAGTTAACTAAGGAAAACATTGAGCGTATGAATGCTAAATATAAACTTGCTGGAGATAAGGGTAGAAAACATGTTGTGTTTGCACCTGGAGATCTTGTTTGGTTACATTTGCGTAAGGATAGATTTCTTGATTTGCGCAAATCAAAGCTAATGCCACGTGCTGATGGTCCCTTTAAGGTGTTAGAGAAAATAAATGATAATGCATATAAACTTGAGCTGCCTGCAGATTTTGGGGTTAGTCCCACTTTTAACATTGCAGATTTGAAGCCTTATTTGGGTGAGGAAGATGAACTTCCGTCGAGGACGACTTCATTTCAAGAAGGGGAGGATGATGAGGACATCAATACAATTGTTACACCCACAGCCCCTGCTGCTATACATACTGGATCAATTACTAAAGCTCGTGCACGCCAACTAAATTACCAGGTACTTTCCTTTCCTTGATAATGATTCTAATGATCATGAGAATATGATGCTGCCTAAATTGGATACCTTTGTTTTGCTTACAAATGAAGGGCCTAGCTTGGAGAAGGATGAACATTGGAGCAAGAACAAGCATGGAGATGATGGCATGTGCAAGGGGAACAAGAACAGAGTTACAAGTGATGATTTCAGGACTTTGAAGCCACCATAATGGGTGCATGAAGCCTTGGACGAAATATACAAGATGCCACTTCATAAATTTCGTCCCGAGGCTATTTTAGGTGCTGCGTCACCTTATTATTGGGCCAGGCCCATGTAATTTCGAAATACATAAGTATAGGTTATTTTTAGAGTCCGTATGTGTGGGGAAACAAGAGATAGGGTTGATTTCGGACCCCTCCACCAAGGGCCACGAAATTCCCCCCTCTTCCTCCATATATACAGCCCTTAGGGCATCGTTTAGACTTTGGGTTTTGTTTAGATTAAAAGTTCGCCATAGCTGTAACTTCGCGTACTTCGTTTGTGTTCAACGACCAGACAAAGGCGTCACAGAACCCCACCTTGATCAATAAAGCTTTCATCTTATATTCGTAATATCCAGATTGCAATCTCAGTTTCTTGCTTGTTCTTCGTTTGCTCGCAGGAAACAGACCCTCGTGGTCAGGTTGATCGTGCTCCGGCGTGGTCAATAACCTCTTGGAGTTGGTTTAGCGATTGCTAAGGCGCGACGTCCTCGCACGTTCGTAGTCGGATCGTCAAAGTCGACTGCCACCAAAGCGATATCCATCATCTCATCGAAAGACGGGACACCTTTGCCTTTATCACTCCACAGGGAATTGGAGTTGATAAAGCCAAGATTGAAGCTATTGAGAGTTGGCCGCAACCCAAAACGGTCACACAAGTGAGGAGTTTTCTTGGCCTCGCTCGATTCTATAGACGTTTTGTGAGAGATTTCAGCACCATTGCTGCACCTCTCAATGAGCTTACAAAGAAAGATGTGCCTTTTCTTTGGGGTACCGCACAGGAAGAAGCCTTCTCGGTATTGAAAGATAAGTTGACACATGCTCCTTTACTCCAACTTCCTGATTTTAATAAGACTTTTGCACTTGAATGTGATGCTAGTGGAATTGGATTAGGCGGTGTGTTATTACAAGATGGCAAACCTGTTGCATACTTTTCTGAAAAATTGAGTGGGCCTAGTCTGAATTATTCTACTTATGATAAAGAATTATATGCTCTTGTTCGGACTTTAGAAACATGGCAACATTATTTATGGCCCAAAGAATTTGTTATACATTCTGATCATGAATCTTTGAAACATATTAAAAGTCAAGCTAAACTAAATTGTAGACATGCTAAATGGGTTGAATTCATTGAGACTTTTCCTTATATCATTAAACACAAGAAGGGAAAAGAAAATGTTATTGCTGATGCATTGTCTCGCCGCTATACTATGCTTTCACAACTTGACTTCAAAATATTTAGTTTGGAGATCAATATGTGCATGATGCTGATTTTAAAGATGTAATGCAAAATTGTAAAGAAGGAAGAATGTGGAACAAGTTCGTCGTTAACGATGGATTTGTGTTTCGTGCTAACAAGCTATGCATTCCAGCTAGCTCTGATGAGGACATGACTACCTTGGATATGACCAAAAATATTGCATATATGCATATTTGTGAGGTGATTTCTAGTGCAAACTATTCAATAATCTATTTATGTTATCCAGAACAAAAATACTTCACACATTTTTGTGTTTTGTCTAATTGCAGGTGTATGGGACATTTGTACAATCCACATATGAAGATAAGGAAGAAAGAGATGTTTATTTGCTGTTCAAAAAGTTCTCTCACGTCACTTTTGGCCCAAGAGAAGATAGAGTCCAAGTCTCTCACGTTCTGGATTCAGATTCGGACTGCACAGACATACCTGACTCAAAACGCACACAAGTTTTTCATACGGACTCCGAATTGGGTGATTCTTTTTCTGTTGGAAACTACATTTCGTGCACTTTCCAACCCAATTGGAATCACCTTCAAATTCGTCTGGAGCGTTGAGTTGTGGACGAAACAATCTGATGCTGCAGCAGAATCCGAGTCAAACTACAAGTCCAAAGGTGTTACATCACCTCCACTTGGGCCCATTGGCCTTGTACGACCTAGATTTAGTTTTAGGCTGCCTTGGGACGTCCTCCCACCTCGTTGGCCGCCACCCCTTGCTCCTATATAAGTAGATCCATCTAGTAGCTTTTCCTTGGGTTTTGTTTAGATTAAAAGTTCGCCATAGCTGCAACTTCGCGTACTTCGTTTGTGTTCAACGACCAGACAAAGGCGTCACAGAATCCCACCTTGATCAATAAAGCTTTCATCTTATATTCGCAATATCCAGATTGCAATCTTAGTTTCTTGCTTGTTCTTCGTTTGCTCGCAGGAAACAGACCCTCGTGGTCAGGTTGATCGTGCCCCGGCGTGGTCAATAACCTCTCGGAGTTGGTTTAGCGATTGCTAAGGCGCGACGTCCTCGCACGTTCGTAGTCGGATCGTCAAAGTCGACTTCCACCAAAGCGAAATCCACCATCTCATCGAAAGACGGGACACCTTTGCCTCTATCAAGTGGTATCAGTTTTTAGGTTGCTCGGTGAGAATTTCCAGTTTTTCCTAGATTAGATTTATTTTCTTACCTATTGTCCAAGAAAAATCCACAAAACAAAAATTAGATCTATTCATCCTTTGTCCTAGCCAGACTGAGCCTTTGCAATTTTCTTTTCATGGTTTGCATTATTGAATTATCGGTTGCATTGCCGTGTCGAGTTGCTGGTCTTAGTGTCTAGTTCCTTTAGAGTTTCGAGTTCTGTTCATTAGTCACGCAGCCGCTGCATCATTATCCCATCCGCTGTCCACCATCCCATCCACCAATTTCCACCACGTGCTACGCACTGTTTATTGTCATAATCATAGTTGAGGTCACTCACATCTTCGCCTGATCGAATCTGCATCTTATCTAGTTTGTCTTGGAAAGAGCGAGAAAAAGAATATAAAGAAAAAAAAAAGAGAGAAAAAAGGAAAGAAAAAAAAAAGAAAAAGAGGGAGAATAAAAAGAAAAAAAAAGAAAAAAAAAGAGAGAAGAAAAAAAATTGGATCTATCTAGAATCAATCTCGTTGTATCCTTCATTGATGCTAGTTGTGCTACGCCGTGACCTCATTAGTGTTCTAGGCTCGCGTCTCTAGTCCGGTCTAGCCTAGGACCAGCACAGTACCGTCGTTGAGCGTTTATTCAACATTGCATCTTTGAATTGATTATTGCTAATCTTTTGCTACCATATATAGCCAACCCAGCTCCACATATTTCTACACCGTGTATACGTACGCTCCCCTGGCAATCGCTTTACTCAATATTCGGAGTTACTTGACACCGCTGGTTGCCGATCACCGCCTGCTGCATGGTAAGAACTTGTAAGACATTGATATTTGCTTTACTGTGAGCGTTTTACCACCACATCCTAGTAGTTATAGGAACATTATTTTTGGGTTTTGTTTCTTGTTCTACTAATCATGACAGGATCCAGAGTTAATTCATGGGCTTTGTCGATCGCGGGAGACGTGCTACCACCTTTGCAAATACCACAACCGTCACGAGAGGTGCACAAACATCCAAATGCACATGATCAGGTTAATGTATCTATACCACCATTTAATGGCCGTTTTAAACCTGCTTTATATATTGAATGGGAGTTCGACATAAAAAATATATTTGCTTCCCATAATTTCAATGAACATAAAAAGGTTAAGGTTGCGGTTGGTTCTTTCACTGGTTATGCTTTGGTTTGGTGGAGTGAATATTGTCGGTTACACCCTGATTATATACCTACTACTTGGGATGATTTAAAACTTGCCATGCGACATACTTTCGTCCCTGCTTATTATACTCGTGACATGATTAAGAAGTTGCAACACTTAAAACAAGGTAGTGAAACTGTAACAAAATATTATGATGATTTACAAACTACCTTGTTGCATTCCTCTTTAGAAGAAAGTGAAGATGATTTTATGGATAGATTTTGGGGAGGATTAAACCGTGATATTCAAGAGATACTAATTCATGAAGAGTGTTATCCTATGGACCATTTGTTTCATCTTGCTTGCAAAGCTGAACAGGAAATAAAACGACGTGTTGGCCACAAGGAGAACAAGCGCACGGTGCACATTCCAAGAGTTGATATGATTGTTGATGAGGACATGACTACCTTGGATATGACCAAAAATATTGCATATATGCATATTTGTCAGGTGATTTCTAGTGCAAACTATTCAATAATCTATTTATGTTATTCAGAACAAAAATACTTCACACACTTTTGTGTTTTGTCTAATTGCAGGTGTATGGGACATTTGTACAATCCACATATGAAGATAAGGAAGAAAGAGATGTTTATTTGCTGTCCAAAAAGTTCTCTCACGTCACTTTTGGCCCAAGAGAAGATAGAGTCCAAGTCTCTCACGTTCTGGATTCAGATTCGGACTGCACAGACACACCTGACTCAAAACGGACACAAGTTTTTCATACGGACTCCGAATTGGGTGATTCTTTTTTTGTTGGAAACTAGATTTCGTGCACTTTCCAACCCAATTGGAATCACCTTCAAATTCGTCCGGAGCGTTGAGTTGTGGACGAAACAATCTGATGCTGCAGCAGAATCTGAGTCAAACTACAAGTCCAAAGGTGTTACATCACCTCCACTTGGGCCCATTGGCCTTGTACGACCTAGATTTAGTTTTAGGCTGCCTTGGGACGTCCTCCCACCTCCTTGGCCGCCACCCCTTGCTCCTATATAAGTAGATCCATCTAGTAGCTTTTCCTTGGGATTTGTTTAGTTAAAAGTTAGCCATTGCAACTTCATGTGCTTCGTTTGTGTCCAACGACCAGACCAAGACCACTTTTCGGATCCCCACCATTATCAATACTTCATACATATTCGCGATATTCAGATTGCTTTTATCATATTCTTGCTTGTTCTTCGATTGCTTGCAGGAATAGACCTTCGTGGTCAGGTTGATCGTGCTCCGGCGTGGTCAATAACCTCTCGGAGTTGGTTTAGCGATTGCTAAGGCACAACGTCGTTGCACGTTTGTAGTCGGATCGTCAAAGTCGTCTCCACCAAATCGATAGTTATCATCTCATCGAAAGATCGGGACACCCCGCCTCTATCAAGTGGTATCAGTTTTCAGGTTGCTCGGTGAGAATTTCCAGTTTTCCTAGATTAGATTTATTTTCTTACCTATTGTCCAAGAAAAAGCCACAAAAAAGAGTTAGATCTATTCATCCTTGGTCCAAGCCAGTCTGAGCCTTTGCAATTTTCTTTTCATTGATTGCATAGTTGAATTATCGATTGCATCGTCGTGTCGAGTTGCTGGTCTTAGTGTCTAGTTCGTTTAGAGTTTCGAGTTCTGTTCACATTAGTCACGCCACCGCTGCATCATTATCTCTTCCGCTGTCCACCACCCATCCATCAATTTCCACCACGTGCTACCCACCATTCATTGTCATAATAATAGTTGAGATCGTTCACATCTTCACTTGATCCAATCTGCATCTTATCTAGTTTGTTTTGGAAATTGGGAGAAAAAAAAGAGAGAAAAAAAAACGAGAGAAAAAAAAAGGAAAAAAAGCCAGAGAAAATAAAAGGAGAGAAAGAAAAAAAAAAGTGTGAGGAAAAAAAGAGAGAAGAAAAAAAAACCAAAAAAATCGGCACAAACTTTTTCAGAGGAAAGTTGGAGACAAAGTTGTTGATATATCCTGCTTGGCTGTTGTTTCACCTCATTATCTTCACTGCTGTTGTGATCTTCACTTATATCTTGCTGTCAAGAGCTACTTAGTATCCTTCATTGATGCTAGTTGTGCTACGCCGTGACCTCATTAGTGTTCTAGGCTCGCGTCTCTAGTCCGGTCTAGCCTAGGACCAGCACAGTACCGTCGTTGAGCGTTTATTCAACATTGCATCTTTGAATTGATTATTGCTAATCTTTTGCTACCATATATAGCCAACCCAGCTCCACATATTTCTACACCGTGTATACGTACGCTCCCCTGGCAATCGCTTTACTCAATATTCGGAGTTACTTGAAACCGCTGGTTGCCGATCACCGCCTGCTGCATGGTAAGAACTTGTAAGACATTGATATTTGCTTTACTGTGAGCGTTTTACCACCACATCCTAGTAGTTATAGGAACATTATTTTTGGGTTTTGTTTCTTGTTCTACTAATCATGACAGGATCCAGAGTCAATTCATGGGCTTTGTCGATCGCAGGAGACGTGCCACCACCTTTGCAAATACCACAACCGTCACGAGAGGTGCACAAACATCCAAATGCACATGATCAGGTTAATGTATCTATACCACCATTTAATGGCCGTTTTAAACCTGCTTTATATATTGAATGGGAGTTCGACATAAAAAATATATTTGCTTCCCATAATTTCAATGAACATAAAAAGGTTAAGGTTGCGGTTGGTTCTTTCACTGGTTATGCTTTGGTTTGGTGGAGTGAATATTGTCGGTTACACCCTGATTATATACCTACTACTTGGAATGATTTGAAACTTGTCATGCGACATACTTTCGTCCCTGCTTATTATACTCGTGACATGATTAAGAAGTTGCAACACTTAAAACAAGGTAGTGAAACTGTAACAAAATATTATGATGATTTACAAACTACCTTGTTGCATTCCTCTTTAGAAGAAAGTGAAGATGATTTTATGGATGGATTTTGGGGAGGATTAAACAGTGATATTCAAGAGATACTAATTCATGAAGAGTGTTATCCTATGGACCATTTGTTTCATCTTGCTTGCAAAGCTGAACAGGAAATAAAACGACGTGTTGGCCACGAGGAGAACAAGCGCATGGTGCACATTCCAAGAGTTGATATGATTGTTCCTTCAACTACTAGGCATACTATGACAACCACATCCGTTGTTGTCAGGACTACATCACCTCCACCATGTGACACATCGCCCCCGAGAGTGGCTACATCATCTGAGTTGATCATAAGAGGTAATGACAAAGGTACTGATCTTCCATCTCTACATGAGAATGATGAATGCCTTGTCAATTTGAATGCACCATCTGATGAGCTACCCACTACTTTGATCACACCACCTATTTTAGAGGACTACGTTGATAATTTGACTTTGCCATGTGATCAAACAACTGAAATACCAATAATTTTGAGTGCACCCATTGAATTAACTATTGATGCAAAAGAACCAATGTTTAATCATTTTGATATGACCTCTAATCTTGGTGATGATTCTATGTTGAATGACTTATTGCATGTTTGCTTATTTAAGCATGTTGTAGCATGTAAATTTGATGCAAGTAAGGTTTATTCACCAATTTTGGGATGGTTTAATTATGAACATTGTCAATCTTTTGAAATGAATAAGGGCTTCACTTATATGTGCAAAATGAGTTGCAATATTTTCATGCCTTCTACTTCTTGTGCTAATATTTTGGCTTTAGATTTTATGAACTATGCAAGTTACTCATCTATTCATGTGTCATATATGCAAAAATCAAGGGAAGTAAAAATGGATGACATATACATATACAACATGTACACCTTGTCTCTTTTGTTAGCCACATTTCAGATTAAGCAACGCCGAGGACGGCTTTATTTTCAAGAAGGAGAGGATGATGAGGACATGACTACCTTGGATATGACCAAAAATATTGCATATATGCATATTTGTCAGGTGATTTCTAGTGCAAACTATTCAATAATCTATTTATGTTATCCAGAACAAAAATACTTCACACACTTTTGTGTTTTGTCTAATTGCAGGTGTATGGGACATTTGTACAATCCACATATGAAGATAAGGAAGAAAGAGATGTTTATTTGCTGTCCAAAAAGTTCTCTCACGTCACTTTTGGCCCAAGAGAAGATAGAGTCCAAGTCTCTCACGTTCTGGATTCAGATTCGGACTGCACAGACATACCTGACTCAAAACGCACACAAGTTTTTCATACGGACTCCGAATTGGGTGATTCTTTTTTTGTTGGAAACTAGATTTCGTGCACTTTCCAACCCAATTGGAATCACCTTCAAATTCGTCTGGAACGTTGAGTTGTGGACGAAACAATCTGATGCTGCAGCAGAATCCGAGTCAAACTACAAGTCCAAAGGTGTTACATCACCTCCACTTGGGCCCATTGGCCTTGTACGACCTAGATTTAGTTTTAGGCTGCCTTGGGACGTCCTCCCACCTCGTTGGCCGCCACCCCTTGCTCCTATATAAGTAGATCCATCTAGTAGCTTTTCCTTGGGTTTTGTTTAGATTAAAAGTTCGCCATAGCTGCAACTTCGCGTACTTCGTTTGTGTTCAACGACCAGACAAAGGCGTCACAGAACCCCACCTTGATCAATAAAGCTTTCATCTTATATTCGCAATATCCAGATTGCAATCTTAGTTTCTTGCTTGTTCTTCGTTTGCTCGCAGGAAACAGACCCTCGTGGTCAGGTTGATCGTGCCCCGGCGTGGTCAATAACCTCTCGGAGTTGGTTTAGCGATTGCTAAGGCGCGACGTCCTCGCACGTTCGTAGTCGGATCGTCAAAGTCGACTTCCACCAAAGCGAAATCCACCATCTCATCGAAAGACGGGACACCTTTGCCTCTATCAAGCTCCGTTCGTCTTTTGTTGTTGCAGGAGGCGCATGGAGGAGGATTGATGGGACACTTTGGCGTGAAGAAGACGGAGGACGTACTTGCTACACATTTCTTTTGGCCAAAGATGAGACGGGATGTTGAGCGTTTTATTGCTCGCTGCACTACATGTCAAAAAGCTAAGTCACGACTCAATCCTCATGGTTTATATATGCCTTTGCCTGTACCTAGTGTTCCTTGGGAGGATATATCTATGGACTTTGTTTTAGGTTTACCTCGAACAAAGAAGGGGAGGGATAGCATATTTGTTGTAGTGGATAGATTCTCGAAAATGGCACACTTTATACCATGTCATAAAAGCGATGATGCTGTTAATGTTGCTGATTTGTTCTTTCGTGAAATTATTCGCTTGCATGGTGTGCCAAATACTATTGTTTCAGATCGTGATACTAAATTTCTTAGCCACTTTTGGAGATGTTTATGGGCTAAGTTGGGGACTAAACTGCTTTTTAGTACTACTTGTCACCCCCAAACTGATGGACAAACTGAAGTAGTCAAGAGAACGTTGTCTACTATGCTTAGGGCTGTTTTGAAGAATAATAAGAAAATGTGGGAGGAATGCTTGCCTCATATTGAATTTGCTTATAATCGTTCATTGCATTCTACTACTAAGATGTGCCCTTTTGAAGTTGTGTATGGTTTCCTACCTCATGCACCTATTGATTTGTTGCCTCTTCCATCTTCGGAGAAGGTTAATTTTGATGCTAAACAACGTGCTGAATTGATTTTAAAAATGCATGAGTTAACTAAGGAAAACATTGAGCGCATGAATGCTAAATATAAACTTGCTGGAGATAAGGGTAGAAAACATGTTGTGTTGGCACCTGGAGATCTTGTTTGGTTACATTTGCGTAAGGATAGATTTCCTGATTTGCGCAAATCAAAGTTAATGCCACGTGCTGATGGTCCCTTTAAGGTGTTAGAGAAAATAAATGATAATGCATATAAACTTGAGCTGCCTGCAGATTTTGGGGTTAGTCCCACTTTTAAAATTGCAGATTTGAAGCCTTATTTGGGTGAGGAAGATGAACTTCCGTCGAGGACGACTTCATTTCAAGAAGGGGAGGATGATGAGGACATCAATACAATTGTTACACCCACAGCCCCTGCTGCTATACATACTGGACCAATTACTAGAGCTCGTGCACGCCAACTAAATTACCAGGTACTTTCGTTTCTTGGTAATGATTTTAATGTTCATGAGAATATGATGCTGCCTAAATTGGATACATTTGTTTTGCTTACAAATGAAGGGCCTAGCTTGGAGAAGGATGAACATTGGAGCAAGAACAAGCATGGAGATGATGGTATGCGCAAGGGGAACAAGAACGGAGTTACAAGTGATGATTTCAGGACTTTGAAGCCACCATAATGGGTGCATGAAGCCTTGGACGAAATATACAAGATGCCACTTCATAAATTTCGTCCCGAGGCTATTTTAGGTGCTGCGTCACCTTATTATTGGGCCAGGCCCATGTAATTTCGAAATACATAAGTATAGGCTATTTTTAGAGTCCGTATGTGTGGGCAAACAAGAGATAGGGTTGATTTCGGACCCCTCCACCAAGGGCCACGAAATTCCCCCCCTCTTCCTCCATATATACAGCCCTTAGGGCATCGTTTAGACTTTGGGTTTTGTTTAGATTAAAAGTTCGCCATAGCTGCAACTTCGCGTACTTCGTTTGTGTTCAACGACCAGACAAAGGCGTCACAGAACCCCACCTTGATCAATAAAGCTTTCATCTTATATTCGCAATATCCAGATTGCAATCTTAGTTTCTTGCTTGTTCTTCGTTTGCTCGCAGGAAACAGACCCTCGTGGTCAGGTTGATCGTGCTCCGGCGTGGTCAATAACCTCTCGGAGTTGGTTTAGCGATTGCTAAGGCGCGACGTCCTAGCACGTTCGTAGTCGGATCGTCAAAGTCGACTTCCACCAAAGCGAAATCCATCATCTCATCGAAAGACGGGACACCTCCGCCTCTATCATTTACCTCGAACAAAGAAGGGGAGGGATAGCATATTTGTTGTCGTGGATAGATTCTCGAAAATGGCACACTTTATACCATGTCATAAAAGCGATGATGCTGTTAATGTTGCTGATTTGTTCTTTCGTGAAATTATTCGCTTGCATGGTGTGCCAAATACTATTGTTTCAGATCGTGATACTAAATTTCTTAGCCACTTTTGGAGATGTTTATGGGCTAAGTTGGGGACTAAACTGCTTTTTAGTACTACTTGTCACCCCCAAACTGATGGACAAACTGAAGTAGTCAATAGAACGTTGTCTACTATGCTTAGGGCTGTTTTGAAGAATAATAAGAAAATGTGGGAGGAATGCTTGCCTCATATTGAATTTGCTTATAATCGTTCATTGCATTCTACTACTAAGATGTGCCCATTTGAAGTTGTGTATGGTTTCCTACCTCATGCACCTATTGATTTGTTGCCTCTTCCATCTTCGGAGAAGGTTAATTTTGATGCTAAACAACGTGCTGAATTGATTTTAAAAATGCATGAGTTAACTAAGGAAAACATTGAGCGTATGAATGCTAAATATAAACTTGCTGGAGATAAGGGTAGAAAACATGTTGTGTTTGCACCTGGAGATCTTGTTTGGTTACATTTGCGTAAGGATAGATTTCCTGATTTGCGCAAATCAAAGTTAATGCCACGTGCTGATGGTCCCTTTAAGGTGTTAGAGAAAATAAATGATAATGCATATAAACTTGAGCTGCCTGCAGATTTTGGGGTTAGTCCCACTTTTAACATTGCAGATTTGAAGCCTTATTTGGGTGAGTAAGATGAACTTCCGTCGAGGACGACTTTATTTCAAGAAGGGGAGGATGATGAGGACATCAATACAATTGTTACACCCACAGCCCCTGCTACTATAAATACTGGACCAATTACTAGAGCTCGCGCACGCCAACTAAATTACCAGGTACTTTTGTTTCTTGGTAATGATTCTAATGTTCATGAGAATATGATGCTTCCTAAATTGGATACATTTGTTTTGCTTACAAATGAAGGGCCTAGCTTGGAGAAGGATGAACATTGGAGCAAGAACAAGCATGGAGATGATGGCATGCGCAAGGGGAACAAGAACGGAGTTACAAGTGATGATTTCAGGACTTTGAAGCCACCATAATGGGTGCATGAAGCCTTGGACGAAATATACAAGATGCCACTTCATAAAATTTCGTCCCGAGGCTATTATAGGTGCTGCGTCACCTTATTATTGGGCCAGGCCCATGTAATTTCGAAATACATAAGTATAGGCTATTTTTAGAGTCCGTATGTGTGGGGAAACAAGAGATAGGGTTGATTTCGGACCCCTCCACCAAGGGTCACGAAATTCCCCCTCTTCCTCCATATATACAGCCCTTAGGGCATCATTTAGACTTTGGGTTTTGTTTAGATTAAAAGCTCGCCATAGCTGCAACTTCGCGTACTTCGTTTGTGTTCAACGACCAGACAAAGGCGTCACAGAACCCCACCTTGATCAATAAATCTTTCATCTTATATTCGCAATATCCAGATTGCAATCTCAGTTTCTTGCTTGTTCTTCGTTTGCTCGCAGGAAACAGACCCTTGTGGTCAGGTTGATCGTGCTCCGGCGTGGTCAATAACCTCTCGGAGTTGGTTTAGCGATTGCTAAGACGCGACGTCCTCGCACGTTCGTAGTCGGATCGTCAAAGTCGACTGCCACCAAAGCGATATCCATCATCTCATCAAAATACGGGACACCTTTGCCTCTATCAGGGGGGGCGCGGCCTCCGCTCTCGTGGGAGCCTCGTGTCCCTTTCGGACTACTTCTTTCTTCCTAAAATTCTTAAATAATCCAAAACTGCTAAAAATTGCCATTAGAGTTGTTTTGGAGTCGGTTTACTTACCGTACCACGTACCTATGCCTTTTCGGAGTCTGGAACGTTTTGGAAAGTGTCTCTTATGTATTCCTCAGGGGTTATGGTTTCAATAATATTAGTTTCAACATTGATAGGATTACCTGAAATATAATGTTTAATTCTTTGACCGTTTACCACCCTCGGATTTGTGCCTTCGAAGTTGTTGATTTTTATAGCACCAGAATGATAGACCTCTTCGATAACGTAGGGACCTTCCCATTTTGAGAGAAGTTTTCCTGCAAAAAATCTTAAACGAGAGTTGAATAATAACACATAATCTCCTAAGTTAAACTCACGCTTTTGTATCCTCTTATCATGCCAGCGTTTGACTTTTTCTTTGAAGAGCTTGGCATTCTCATATGCTTGGGTTCTCCATTCATCAAGTGAGCTAATATCAAACAACCTCTTCTCACCAGCAAGTTTGAAGTCATAATTGAGCTCTTTAATAGCCCGATATGCTTTATGTTCAAGTTCAAGACGTAAATGACATGCTTTTCCATAAACCATCTTATATGGAGACATACCCATATGATTTTTGTATGCAGTTCTATAGGCCCATAATGCATCATCAAGTTTTTTGGACCAATTCTTTCTAGATCTATTCACAGTCTTTTGCAAAATTAATTTGAGCTCTCTATTGCTCAACTCTACTTGACCACTAGACTGCTGGTAATAAGGAGATGCGATTCTATGATTGACATCATACTTAGCAAGCATCTTACGGAAAGCACCATGAATAAAGTGTGAACCACCATCAGTCATAAGATATCTAGGGACTCCAAACCTCGGAAAAATAACTTCTTTAAGCATTTTAATAGAAGTGTTATGATCAGCACTACTGGTTGGAATAGCTTCTACCCACTTAGTAACGTAATCAACAACAACTAAAATATGTGTATAACCATTGGAGGCAGGAAAAGGTCCCTTATAATCAAAGCCCCAAACATCAAACGGTTCAATAACAAGAGAGTAATTCATAGGCATTTCTTGACGTCTACTAATGTTACCTATTCTTTGACATTCATCACAAGATAAGACAAACTTACGAGCATCTTTGAAAAGAGTAGGCCAATAAAAACCAGATTGTAGTACCTTGTGTGCAGTTCTATCTCCAGCGTGGTGTCCTCCATAGGATTCAGAGTGACACTTGCGTAGGATTTGTTCCTGTTCATGCTCAGGCACACAACGTCTAATAATACCATCTACTCCTTCTTTATAAAGGTGTGGATCATCCAAGAAGTAATGTCTTAAATCATAAAAGAACTTTTCCTTTTGCTGGTATGTGAAACTAGGCGGTATATATTTAGAAACAATGTAATTAGCATAATCAGCATACCAAGGAGCAGTACCGGAAGCATTGACAACCGCTAATTGTTCATCAGGAAAACTATCATTAATAGGCAGTGGGTCATCAAGAACATTCTCTAACCTAGACAAGTTGTCTGCAACGGGGTTCTCAGCTCCCTTTCTATCAATAATATGCAAGTCAAATTCTTGGAGCAAGAGAACCATTCTAATGAGTCTAGGCTTAGCATCTTTCTTTTCCATAAGATATTTAATAGCAGCATGATCAGTGTGAATAGTAACTTTGGAATCAACAATATAAGGTCTATACTTATCACATGCAAACACAACTGCTAAGAACTCTTTTTCAGTAGTAGCATAATTTCTCTGGGCAGTATCAAGAGTCTTACTAGCATACTGGATAACATTCAATTTCTTATCGACTCTTTGCCCTAAAACAGCACCTACAGCATAATCACTAGCATCGCACATAATTTCAAAAGGTAAATTCCAATCAGGTGGCTGAACAATAGGTGCAGTGATCAAAGCTTTCTTAAGTGTTTCAAATGCTTCTACACAATCATCATCAAAGACAAAACTAATATCTTGTTGCAATAAATTAGTCAGAGGCCTAGAGATTTTAGAAAAGTCCTTAATGAACCTCCTATGAAAGCCGACATGACCAAGGAAACTTCTTATACCTTTTATGTCCTTGGGACATGGCATCTCTTCAATAGCATCAACTTTGGCTTTATCAGCTTCAATACCTCTCTCGGAGATCTTGTGCCCCAAGACAATGCCTTCATTAACCATAAAGTGACACTTTTCCCAATTCAGGATGAGACTAGTGTCTTCGCATCTCTGCAAAACTCGATCAAGGTTCCTCAAATCATCAAAAGAGGATCCATAGACAGAGAAGTCATCCATGAATACCTCACAAATATTTTCACAAAAATCAGAAAATATAGCCATCATGCATCTTTGAAAGGTAGCAGGTGCATTACATAAACCAAAAGGCATACGTCTATAAGCAAAAGTACCAAAAGGGCAAGTAAAAGTAGTTTTAGATTGATCCTGCGCGGACACAAATATTTGAGAGAAGCCAGAATAACCATCTAGAAAGCAAAAATGTGTGTGTTTGGACAGCCTCTCTAGCATTTGATCAATAAAAGGTAAAGGGTAATGATCTTTCTTAGTAGCTTTATTTAACTTACAGAAATCAATTACCATCCTATGGCCTGTAATAATTCTTTGCTGGATCAATTCATCTTTATCATTAGGAACAACGATAATACCTCCCTTTTTAGGGACACAATGGACAGGGCTTACCCATTCACTATTAGGAACGGGATAAATAATACATGCCTCAGGGAGTTTTAGTATCTCCTTTCTTACCACTTCCTTCATTTTGGGATTTAATCGTCTTTGAGGATCTCTAACTGGTTTGGCATCTTTCTCCACTGAAATTTTGTGTTGACATAATGTGGGACTAATGCCCTTAAGATCATCCAGAGTATATCCAATAGCAGCTCGGTGCTTCTTCAGAGTTTTCAATAATCTTTCTTCTTCTTTATATGAAAGGTTAGCACTAATAATAACAGGATATATTTCTTTTTCATCAAGATAAGCATACTTAAGATTATCAGGTAATGGTTTGAGTTCAAACACAGGATCACCCTTGGGTGGAGGGGGATCCCCAAGAATTTCAATGGGAAGGTTATGTTTCATCATAGGTTCTTGTTTAAGGAACACTTCATCTATTTCTTCCCTTTCCTTCATAAACATATCGTTTTCATGGTCTAGCAAATATTGTTCTAACGGATCAGTTGGAGGAACAGCAATGGAAGCAAGACCAATGATTTCATCCTTACTAGGTGGTTCCCTTTCACGAGGTTGTCTACTAAACTTAGCAAAATTAAACTTATGAGACATACCATCTATGCCAACAGTGACAATATTCTTTTCACAATTAATCTTAGCACTAGCAGTATTCAAGAAGGGTCTACCAAAAATAATGGGACAAAAATCATCTTGTGGGGAACCAACAACAAGAAAATCAGCAGGTTATTTAATCTTCCCACACAAGACTTCAACATCTCTAACAATACCAATAGGTTTAATGGTGTCCCTATTAGCAAGCTTAATAGTAACATCAATGTTTTCTAATTCAACAGGTGCAATATCGTGCATAATTTCTTTATAAAGATCAAAAGGTATAGCACTAGCACTAGCACCCATATCACATAAACCATGATAACAATGATCTCCTATTTTAACAGAAATAACATGCGTGCCTACAACAGGTCTACGTGTCTTAGTATCAGGTCTAGCAATATTAGCAGTTTCACCCAAGAAAGAGATAACATGCCCATCTAAGTCCTCATCCAAAAGATCTTTAATCATAGCAATACCAGGTTCAACATTAATTTTCTCAGGAGGTGTATGGGTCCTAGTATTACTCTTACAAACAACAGTCGAAGCTTTAGCATGATCTTTTATCCTAATAGGAAAAGGAGGTTTTTTGACATAAGCAGTAGGAATAATAGGATCACTATATGTAATAGTCTTCTCTTTGACTGTAATAGGTACAACTACTTTCACTTCAACATGAGGATTGTATTTAAACCACTTCTCTTTAGGGAGATCAACGTGAGTAGCAAAAGTTTCACAAAAAGTAGCTACTATCTCAGAGTCAAGTCCATACTTAGAGCTAAATCCATGGAAAGCATCGGTATCCATAAAAGATTTAACACAATCGAACTTGATGAGGACATGACTACCTTGGATATGACCAAAAATATTGCATATATGCATATTTGTCAGGTGATTTCTAGTGCAAACTATTCAATAATCTATTTATGTTATCCAGAACAAAAATACTTCACACACTTTTGTGTTTTGTCTAATTGCAGGTGTATGGGACATTTGTACAATCCACATATGAAGATAAGGAAGAAAGAGATGTTTATTTGCTGATAGAGGCAAAGGTGTCCCGTCTTTCGATGAGATGATGGATATCGCTTTGGTGGAAGTCGACTTTGACGATCCGACTACGAACGTGCGAGGACGTCGCGCCTTAGCAATCGCTAAACCAACTCCGAGAGGTTATTGACCACGCCGGAGCACGATCAACCTGACCACGAGGGTCTGTTTCCCGCGAGCAAACGAAGAACAAGCAAGAAACTAAGATTGCAATCTGGATATTGCGAATATAAGATGAAAGCTTTATTGATCAAGGTGGGGTTCTGTGACGCCTTTGTCTGGTCGTTGAACACAAACGAAGTACGCGAAGTTGCAGCTATGGCAAACTTTTAATCTAAACAAAACCCAAAGTCTAAACGATGCCCTAAGGGCTGTATATATGGAGGAAGAGGGGGGGGGGGAATTTCGTGGCCCTTGGTGGAGGGGTCCAAAATCAACCCTATCTCTTGTTTCCCCACACATACGGACTCTAAAAATAGCCTATACTTATGTATTTCGAAATTACATGGGCCTGGCCCAATAATAAGGTGACGCAGCACCTAAAATAGCCTCGGGACGAAATTTATGAAGTGGCATCTTGTATATTTTGTCCAAGGCTTCATGCACCCATTATGGTGGCTTCAAAGTCCTGAAATCATCACTTGTAACTCCGTTCTTGTTTCCCTTGCGCATGCCATCATCTCCATGCTTGTTCTTGCTCCAATGTTCATCCTTCTCCAAGCTAGGCCCTTCATTTGTAAGCAAAACAAATGTATCTAATTTAGGCAGCATCATATTCTCATGAACATTAGAATCATTACCAAGAAACGAAAGTACCTGGTAATTTAGTTGGCGTGCACGAGCTCTAGTAATTGGTCCAGTATGTATAGCAGCAGGGGCTGTGGGCGTAACGATTGTATTGATGTCCTCATCATCCTCCCCTTCTTGAAATGAAGTCGTCCTCGACGGATGTTCATCTTCCTCACCCAAATAAAGCTTCAAATCTGCAATGTTAAAAGTGGGACTAACCCCAAAATCTGCAGGCAGCTCAAGTTTATATGCATTATCATTTATTTTCTCTAACACTTTAAAGGGACCATCAGCACGTGGCATTAACTTTGATTTGCGCAAATCAGGAAATCTATCCTTACGCAAATGTAACCAAACAAGATCTCCAGGTGCAAACACAACATGTTTTCTACCCTTATCTCCAGCAAGTTTATATTTAGCATTCATGCGCTCAATGTTTTCCTTAGTTAACTCATGCATTTTTAAAATCAATTCAGCACGTTGTTTAGCATCAAAATTAACCTTCTCCGAAGATGGAAGAGGCAACAAATCAATAGGTGCACGAGGTAGGAAACCATACACAACTTCAAAAGGGCACATCTTAGTAGTAGAATGCAATGAACGATTATAAGCAAATTCAATATGAGGCAAGCATTCCTCCCACATTTTCTTATTATTCTTCAAAACAGCCCTAAGCATAGTAGACAACGTTCTATTGACTACTTCAGTTAGTCCATCAGTTTGGGGGTGACAAGTAGTACTAAAAAGCAGTTTAGTCCCCAACTTAGCCCATAAACATCTCCAAAAGTGGCTAAGAAATTTAGTATCACGATCTGAAACAATAGTATTTGGCACACCATGCAAGCGAATAATTTCACGAAAGAACAAATCAGCAACATTAACAGCATCATCGCTTTTATGACATGGTATAAAGTGTGCCATTTTCGAGAATCTATCCACGACAACAAATATGCTATCCCTCCCCTTCTTTGTTCGAGGTAAACCTAAAACAAAGTCCATAGATATATCCTCCCAAGGAACACTAGGTACAGGCAAAGGCATATATAAACCATGAGGATTGAGTCGTGACTTAGCTTTTTGACATGTAGTGCATCGAGCAATAAAACGCTCAACATCCCGTCTCATCTTTGGCCAAAAGAAATGTGTAGCAAGTATGTCCTCCGTCTTCTTCACGCCAAAGTGTCCCATTAATCCTCCTCCATGCGCCTCCTGCAACAACAAAAGACGAACAGAGCTAGCTGGAATGCATAGCTTGTTAGCACGAAACACAAATCCATCGTTAACAACAAACTTGTTCCACATTCTTCCTTCTTTACAATTATGCATTACATCTTTAAAATCAGCATCATGCACACATTGATCTTTGATGGTCTCCAAACCAAATATTTTGAAGTCAAGTTGTGAAAGCATAGTATAGCGACGAGACAATGCATCAGCAATAACATTTTCTTTTCCCTTCTTGTGTTTAATAACATAAGGGAAAGTCTCAATGAATTCAACCCATTTAGCATGTCTACGATTCAGTTTAGCTTGACTTTTAATATGTTTCAAAGATTCATGATCAGAATGTATAACAAACTCTTTGGGCCATAAATAATGTTGCCATGTTTCTAAAGTCCGAACAAGAGCATATAATTCTTTATCATAAGTAGAATAATTCAGACTAGGCACACTCAATTTTTCAGAAAAGTATGCAACAGGTTTGCCATCTTGTAATAACACACCTCCTAATCCAATTCCACTAGCATCACATTCAAGCTCAAAAGTCTTATTAAAATCAGGAAGTTGGAGTAAAGGAGCATGTGTCAACTTATCTTTCAATACCGTGAAGGCTTCTTCCTGTGCGGTACCCCAAACAAAAGGCACATCCTTCTTTGTAAGCTCGTTGAGAGGTGCAGCAATGGTGCTGAAATCTCTCACAAAACGCCTATAGAATCCAGCGAGGCCAAGAAAACTCCTCACTTGTGTGACCGTTTTGGGCTGCGGCCAACTCTCAATAGCTTCAATCTTGGCTTTGTCAACTTCAATTCCCTGTGGAGTAACAACATAGCCAAGAAAAGATACTCGGTCGGTGCAAAAGGTGCACTTCCCAAGGTTACCAAACAAACGTGCATCACGTAGAGCAATAAAAACAGCACGTAAATGTTCCAAATGTTCTTCCAAAGATCTGCTATAAATCAGTATGTCATCAAAGTAAACTACCACAAATCGTCCAATGAAAGCATGTAAAACTTCGTTCATTAATCTCATGAAAGTACTAGGTGCATTAGTTAACCCAAAAGGCATGACTAACCACTCATATAATCCAAACTTAGTTTTAAATGTTGTTTTCCATTCATCTCCCAATTTCATACGAATTTGGTGGTAGCCACTACGCAAATCAACTTTGGAGAATATTGTAGAACCACTCAATTCATCAAGCATATCATCTAGCCTAGGAATAGGATGACGATAACGAATAGTAATATTATTAATGCCTCTACAATCAACACACATACGTGATGTACCATCCTTTTTCGGCACTAGAATAATAGGAACAGCACAAGGACTAAGGGATTCGCGTATATAACCTTTGTCGAGAAGCTCTTGTACTTGGCGCATAATCTCCTTCGTCTCCTCTGGATTGGTATGGTATGGTGCACGGTTTGGCAGTGAAGCACCGGGAATTAAGTCAATCTGATGCTCAATCCCTCGAATAGGCGGTAATCCCGGTGGCACGTCTTGTGGAAAGACGTCAGCGAACTCCTGCAAAATGTTAGTGACAGCAGGAGGCAAAGAGGAAGGCACGTCCTCGAATGAAAATAATGCCTCTTTGCACACAAAAGCATAGCAAACAGATTTGTTGAAATCTAGCTCATCAATATCAGATTTGGTGGCAAATAAACATGCACTTTTCAATTTAATTTCAGAAGCAACACTAGATGGTTTATTATTAGGCTTCATTTGTTGCTCAAATTCTTTTGCCACAATCTGATTTTCACTCTTATTCGTCTCCTGTTTTGCTTTATTAGCTCTATTAATATCATCTTTCAAAATGGAATCAGGAGTCATAGGAAGCAAAGTAATATTTTTATCCTTATGAACAAGTGATAGAGGCAAAAGTGTCCCGTCTTTCGATGAGATGATGGATATCGCTTTGGTGGAAGTCGACTTTGACGATCCGACTACGAACGTGCGAGGACGTCGCGCCTTAGCAATCGCTAAACCAACTCCGAGAGGTTATTGACCACGCCGGAGCACGATCAACCTGACCACGAGGGTCTGTTTCCTGCGAGCAAACGAAGAACAAGCAAGAAACTGAGATTGCAATCTGGATATTGCGAATATAAGATGAAAGCTTTATTGATCAAGGTGGGGTTCTGTGACGCCTTTGTCTGGTCGTTGAACACAAACGAAGTACGCGAAGTTGCAGCTATGGCGAACTTTTAATCTAAACAAAACCCAAAGTCTAAACGATGCCCTAAGGGCTGTATATATGGAGGGAGAGGGGGGGAATTTCGTGGCCCTTGGTGGAGGGGTCCGAAATCAACCCTATCTCTTGTTTCCCCACACATACGGACTCTAAAAATAGCCTATACTTATGTATTTCGAAATTACATGGGCCTGGCCCAATAATAAGGTGACGCAGCACCTAAAATAGCCTCGGGACGAAATTTATGAAGTGGCATCTTGTATATTTCGTCCAAGGCTTCATGCACCCATTATGGTGGCTTCAAAGTCCTGAAATCATCACTTGTAACTCCGTTCTTGTTTCCCTTGCGCATGCCATCATCTCCATGCTTGTTCTTGCTCCAATGTTCATCCTTCTCCAAGCTAGGCCCTTCATTTGTAAGCAAAACAAATGTATCCAATTTAGGCAGCATCATATTCTCATGAACATTAGAATCATTACCAAGAAACGAAAGTACCTGGTAATTTAGTTGGCGTGCAGGAGCTCTAGTAATTGGTCCAGTATGTATAGCAGCAGGGGCTGTGGGTGTAACAGTTGTATTGATGTCCTCATCATCCTTCCCTTCTTGAAATGAAGTCGTCCTCGACGGAAGTTCATCTTCCTCACCCAAATAAGGCTTCAAATCTGCAATGTTAAAAGTGGGACTAACCCCAAAATCTGCAGGCAGCTCAAGTTTATATGCATTATCATTTATTTTCTCTAACACCTTAAAGGGACCATCAGCACGTGGCATTAACTTTGATTTGCGCAAATCAGGAAATCTATCCTTACGCAAATGTAACCAAACAAGATCTCCAGGTGCAAACACAACATGTTTTCTACCCTTATCTCCAGCAAGTTTATATTTAGCATTCATGCGCTCAATGTTTTCCTTAGTTAACTCATGCATTTTTAAAATCAATTCAGCACGTTGTTTAGCATCAAAATTAACCTTCTCCGAAGATGGAAGAGGCAACAAATCAATAGGTGCACGAGGTAGGAAACCATACATAACTTCAAAAGGGCACATCTTAGTAGTAGAATGCAATGAACGATTATAAGCAAATTCAATATGAGGCAAGCATTCCTCCCACATTTTCTTATTATTCTTCAAAACAGCCCTAAGCATAGTAGACAACGTTCTATTGACTACTTCAGTTTGTCCATCAGTTTGGGGGTGACAAGTAGTACTAAAAAGCAGTTTAGTCCCCAACTTAGCCCATAAACATCTCCAAAAGTGGCTAAGAAATTTAGTATCACGATCTGAAACAATAGTATTTGGCACACCATGCAAGCGAATAATTTCACGAAAGAACAAATCAGCAACATTAACAGCATCATCGCTTTTATGACATGGTATAAAGTGTGCCATTTTCGAGAATCTATCCACGACAACAAATATGCTATCCCTCCCCTTCTTTGTTCGAGGTAAATGATAGAGGCGGAGGTGTCCCGTCTTTCGATGAGATGATGGATTTCGCTTTGGTGGAAGTCGACTTTGACGATCCGACTACGAACGTGCTAGGACGTCGCGCCTTAGCAATCGCTAAACCAACTCCGAGAGGTTATTGACCACGCCGGAGCACGATCAACCTGACCACGAGGGTCTGTTTCCTGCGAGCAAACGAAGAACAAGCAAGAAACTAAGATTGCAATCTGGATATTGCGAATATAAGATGAAAGCTTTATTGATCAAGGTGGGGTTCTGTGACGCCTTTGTCTGGTCGTTGAACACAAACGAAGTACGCGAAGTTGCAGCTATGGCGAACTTTTAATCTAAACAAAACCCAAAGTCTAAACGATGCCCTAAGGGCTGTATATATGGAGGAAGAGGGGGGGAATTTCGTGGCCCTTGGTGGAGGGGTCCGAAATCAACCCTATCTCTAGTTTCCCCACACATACGAACTCTAAAAATAGCCTATACTTATGTATTTCGAAATTACATGGGCCTGGCCCAATAATAAGGTGACGCAGCACCTAAAATAGCCTCGGGACGAAATTTATGAAGTGGCATCTTGTATATTTCGTCCAAGGCTTCATGCACCCATTATGGTGGCTTCAAAGTCCTGAAATCATCACTTGTAACTCCGTTCTTGTTCCCCTTGCGCATGCCATCATCTCCATGCTTGTTCTTGCTCCAATGTTCATCCTTCTCCAAGCTAGGCCCTTCATTTGTAAGCAAAACAAATGTATCCAATTTAGGCAGCATCATATTCTCATGAACATTAGAATCATTACCAAGAAACGAAAGTACCTGGTAATTTAGTTGGCGTGCACGAGCTCTAGTAATTGGTCCAGTATGTATAGCAGCAGGGGCTGTGGGTGTAACAATTGTATTGATGTCCTCATCATACTAGGTGCATTAGTTAACCCAAAAGGCATGACTAACCACTCATATAACCCAAACTTAGTTTTGAATGCTGTTTTCCATTCATCTCCCAATTTCATACGAATTTGATGGTATCCACTACGCAAATCAACTTTGGAGAATATTGTAGAGCCACTCAATTCATCAAGCATATCATCTAGCCTAGGAATAGGATGACGATAACGAATAGTAATATTATTAATGCCTCTACAATCAACACACATACGTGATGTACCATCCTTTTTCGGCACTAGAATAATAGGAACAGCACAAGGACTAAGGGATTCGCGTATATAACCTTTGTCGAGAAGCTCTTGTACTTGACGCATAATCTCCTTCGTCTCCTCTGGATTGGTACGGTATGGTGCACGGTTTGGCAGTGAAGCACCGGGAATTAAGTCAATTTGATGCTCAATCCCTCGAATAGGCGGTAATCCCGGTGGCACGTCTTGTGGAAAAACGTCAGCGAACTCCTGCAAAATGTTAGTGACAGCAGGAGGCAAAGAGGAAGGCACGTCCTCGAATGAAAATAATGCCTCTTTGCACACAAAAGCATAGCAAACAGATTTGCTGAAATCTAGCTCATCAATATTAGATTTGGTGGCAAATAAACATGCACTTTTCAATTTAATTTCAGAAGCAACACTAGATGGTTTATGATTAGGCTTCATTTGTTGCTCAAATTCTTTTGCCACAATCTGATTTTCACTCTTATTCTTCTCCTGTTGTGCTTTATTAGCTCTATTAATATCATCTTTCAAAATGGAATCAGGAGTCATAGGAAGCAAAGTAATATTTTTATCCTTATGAACAAGAGTATAGTGATTGTTTCTACCATGGTGTACAGAATTTTTATCAAATTGCCATGGTCTACCAAGTAATAATGAACATGCTTGCATAGGTACCACATCACAATCAACATAATCAGCATATGTAGAGATACTAAAATGCACACGAATAGTACGTGTTACCTTAACCTTGCCGCTGTTGTTGAACCATTGGATGTAGTAAGGATGTGGATGTGGTCTTGTGGTGAGAGAAAGCTTCTCCACCATCTCCATGCTAGCCAAGTTGTTGCAGCTCCCTCCGTCTATTATGACGCGCACAGAACGTTCCTTCACAACTCCCTTGGTATGGAACAAATTGTGCCTCTGATTTTGCTCAGCTTGTGTGACCTGCACACTCAAAACACGTTGAGCAACTAAACATTCATACCTGTCAGCGTCTTCAGGAGCCATGTATTGCGTCTCATGATCAGAATCATCTCCACGATGTTCTTCACGTGTAATAAGAGCCAAAGTCTCCTCATCATAGTCACTAGTGGACTCATATCCACCATCCGCGGTAGCAATCGTCACACGCGGAGATTTGCATTCTCTCGCATAATGACCTCCTCCCTTACAACGACGACAAATAATATCACTTGTGTGCCCTGTTGATGCCATAGAAGAAGAAGAACGCTGTGCAGGCCCCGC
This sequence comes from Triticum dicoccoides, assembly GCF_002162155.2. Taxonomy (NCBI): domain Eukaryota; kingdom Viridiplantae; phylum Streptophyta; class Magnoliopsida; order Poales; family Poaceae; genus Triticum; species Triticum dicoccoides. The sequence goes on from NW_021170589.1 coordinate 116,014, forward strand.
AGGTGCGCTCTTGGCAGATAATGGTGGTTGTGCCTATTTTCTTGTATCACGGCTGGAGGTGGCACCGGATGGAGGTGCTGGTGCAGTTGAAGTAGAAGATGCACGTGGTGTCCATGATGAAGGTCGGCCTGCAGAAAAGTTAGTTCGCCCCAATGCTTGTCGATCCTGCACTTCACGTTCAGCTTTACAAGCAAGATGGAATAAACGAGTGATATTAGTATACTCCTTATAGTCTAGAATGGTCTGAATCTCTCTATTTAATCCACCCAGAAAACGTGCAAGCATAGCTTCATTCTCCTCAACAATACCACATCTAATCATGCCAGTTTGTAATTCCTGATAATATTCTTCTACAGAATTTTTTCCTTGTCTTAAACGCTGCAATTTTTGAAGCAATTCACGTTGATAATATGGTGGAACCCAACGCGTACGCATAGCAGTTTTCAAAGCAGCCCAAGTAGTTAGAATAGGATACAATCTACAATGTTCAGACCACCATACACATGCAAAACTAGTGAAAGCACAAACAGCAGCAGCAACTCGTCTCTCCTCAGGATATTGTAAACATGTAAATCGTTGTTCAGTTTCTAACTCCCAAGTAAGATATATATCAGGAACATATCTACCCTCAAATGGTGGAATATTCAATTTCAGTTTAGGAATATGGACATCATCTCGTACCTGAGGTGGTGGTGCAGGCCTACCATTACGAATATATACCTGAGGTCGACCTGCTGGTGGTGGTACAGGTGGCTGCACGTAGTGTTGATTTTGATCAACCTCATCCTCATAGTCTCCCACATAATCATCCTCCTCCGCATCAGCAGCAGGAGCCACAGAAGTATCAACAGCAGCACCAACAGTTTGGCCAAACGCAAGAGGAACATGGCTTGCTCGGCGGAGGTCTGCTTCGCGACGTGGAGGTAGTCGTTGTTGTTGTTGTTGGAGAGGTGCGTTAGGTGCAGCGGGTGGTGGTGGTGGAAGACGCGCGAGCAATTCATTAAACTTGTTATCGAGCTTTGTTTCGAACGTCTTCTCAAAGCCAGTGATCTTCTCCATGGCCTCTTCAAAATTGTTCAGCACATCTTGCACCTGTTCAGTCATCATTTGCTGAAACTTATCATGAAGCTCCTTGTTCGATAAATTCTCCCAGTCAATCTCGTCGGCTTGTGATCCTGGCATGGTTAGCAGCAATAGAAACACACAAGAATATGATCCTACAGACTACGAACAAGTGGTGGTGGTGGGTGTCACAAATCCGTCAAGCAAATCTCAAATTCTTACCAGTTCTTACCCAGCAGCAGGCGGTGATCGGCAACCGTTGTAGTCAAAAACTCTCAAAGCTTGGATAGAGCGTGATGAGGACATCAATACAATTGTTACACCCACAGCCCCTGCTGCTATACATACTGGACCAATTACTAGAGCTCGTGCACGCCAACTAAATTACCAGGTACTTTCGTTTCTTGGTAATGATTCTAATGTTCATGAGAATATGATGCTGCCTAAATTGGATACATTTGTTTTGCTTACAAATGAAGGGCCTAGCTTGGAGAAGGATGAACATTGGAGCAAGAACAAGCATGGAGATGATGGCATGCGCAAGGGGAACAAGAACGGAGTTACAAGTGATGATTTCAGGACTTTGAAGCCACCATAATGGGTGCATGAAGCCTTGGACGAAATATACAAGATGCCACTTCATAAATTTCGTCCCGAGGCTATTTTAGGTGCTGCGTCACCTTATTATTGGGCCAGGCCCATGTAATTTCGAAATACATAAGTATAGGCTATTTTTAGAGTTCGTATGTGTGGGGAAACTAGAGATAGGGTTGATTTCGGACCCCTCCACCAAGGGCCACGAAATTCCCCCCCTCTTCCTCCATATATACAGCCCTTAGGGCATCGTTTAGACTTTGGGTTTTGTTTAGATTAAAAGTTCGCCATAGCTGCAACTTCGCGTACTTCGTTTGTGTTCAACGACCAGACAAAGGCGTCACAGAACCCCACCTTGATCAATAAAGCTTTCATCTTATATTCGCAATATCCAGATTGCAATCTTAGTTTCTTGCTTGTTCTTCGTTTGCTCGCAGGAAACAGACCCTCGTGGTCAGGTTGATCGTGCTCCGGCGTGGTCAATAACCTCTCGGAGTTGGTTTAGCGATTGCTAAGGCGCGACGTCCTAGCACGTTCGTAGTCGGATCGTCAAAGTCGACTTCCACCAAAGCGAAATCCATCATCTCATCGAAAGACGGGACACCTCCGCCTCTATCATTTACCTCGAACAAAGAAGGGGAGGGATAGCATATTTGTTGTCGTGGATAGATTCTCGAAAATGGCACACTTTATACCATGTCATAAAAGCGATGATGCTGTTAATGTTGCTGATTTGTTCTTTCGTGAAATTATTCGCTTGCATGGTGTGCCAAATACTATTGTTTCAGATCGTGATACTAAATTTCTTAGCCACTTTTGGAGATGTTTATGGGCTAAGTTGGGGACTAAACTGCTTTTTAGTACTACTTGTCACCCCCAAACTGATGGACAAACTGAAGTAGTCAATAGAACGTTGTCTACTATGCTTAGGGCTGTTTTGAAGAATAATAAGAAAATGTGGGAGGAATGCTTGCCTCATATTGAATTTGCTTATAATCGTTCATTGCATTCTACTACTAAGATGTGCCCTTTTGAAGTTGTGTATGGTTTCCTACCTCGTGCACCTATTGATTTGTTGCCTCTTCCATCTTCGGAGAAGGTTAATTTTGATGCTAAACAACGTGCTGAATTGATTTTAAAAATGCATGAGTTAACTAAGGAAAACATTGAGCGCATGAATGCGAAATATAAACTTGCTGGAGATAAGGGTAGAAAACATGTTGTGTTTGCACCTGGAGATCTTGTTTGGTTACATTTGCGTAAGGATAGATTTCCTGATTTGCGCAAATCAAAGCTAATGCCACGTGCTGATGGTCCCTTTAAGGTGTTAGAGAAAATAAATGATAATGCATATAAACTTGAGCTGCCTGCAGATTTTGGGGTTAGTCCCACTTTTAACATTGCAGATTTGAAGCCTTATTTGGGTGAGGAAGATGGACTCCCCTCGAGGACGACTTCATTTCAAGAAGGGGAGGATGATGAGGACATCAATACAATTGTTACACCCACAGCCCCTGCTGCTATACATACTGGACCAATTACTAGAGCTCGTGCACGCCAACTAAATTACCAGGTACTTTCGTTTCTTGGTAATGATTCTAATGTTCATGAGAATATGATGCTGCCTAAATTGGATACATTTGTTTTGCTTACAAATGAAGGGCCTAGCTTGGAGAAGGATGAACATTGGAGCAAGAACAAGCATGGAGATGATGGCATGCGCAAGGGGAACAAGAATGGAGTTACAAGTGATGATTTCAGGACTTTGAAGCCACCATAATGGGTGCATGAAGCCTTGGACGAAATATACAAGATGCCACTTCATAAATTTCGTCCCGAGGCTATTTTAGGTGCTGCGTCACCTTATTATTGGGCCAGGCCCATGTAATTTCGAAATACGTGGTGGTGGTGGAAGACGCGCGAGCAATTCATTAAACTTGTTATCGAGCTTTGTTTCGAACGTCTTCTCAAAGCCAGTGATCTTCTCCATGGCCTCTTCAAAATTGTTCAGCACATCTTGCACCTGTTCAGTCATCATTTGCTGAAACTTATCATGAAGCTCCTTGTTCGATAAATTCTCCCAGTCAATCTCGTCGGCTTGTGATCCTGGCATGGTTAGCAGCAATAGAAACACACAAGAATATGATCCTACAGACTACGAACAAGTGGTGGTGGTGGGTGTCACAAATCCGTCAAGCAAATCTCAAATTCTTACCAGTTCTTACCCAGCAGCAGGCGGTGATCGGCAACCGTTGTAGTCAAAAACTCTCAAAGCTTGGATAGAGCGATTACCAGGGAGAGTCAAACGCACGGCGTAGATGTATGTGGAGCTGGGAAGGCTTATAATATGGTAGCAACAAGGGTCAGCAATAATCAATTCAGAGATGCAAAGTTGAATAAACGCTCAACGACGGTACTGTGCTGGTCCTAGGCTAGACTGTGCTAGAGACGCGAGCCTAGAACACTAACAAAATCACGGCGCGGCACGTAAACAAGGGAAAAGCACACTCTGGAATTTTTTTTCCGCTCTTTTTTTTTTGCGCTCTTTTTTTTTGCGCTGCTTTTTTTTTTGCGAAAAATCACTATAATGGCGAGTGTCTCAAAACTCTTCTTAGCTCAAACTGACAGGATGGGCACGAAATTTTTTTGACCAATTTTTTTTTTGACTGTCCGGACCCAAAAACTGGAAACGGGTCAAAAAAAACTTCCTATAACTCAGAAACACCTAAAAATAGGATAGCCAGAAAATTTTTCGATAAATGCGTTTTCGAAAAATTTTGGGCCTAAACGGAGCGTGGCTACCTGACTCTTTTTTTTTTTTCCGAAACCTACTCCGGCAAGGAAACACGAATCGGAATCTAGATGGATCTCGAAAACAAACCTAATATGACAAGAACTCGGATTGGTAGTGGATATATGGTGGTAGATGGCAGCGGTGGTGGTATATGACAGCTGTGGTGGTATATGGATACGGATTCGAAGCGGTGGTGGTATATGACAGCTGTGGTGGTATATGGATACGGATTCGAAGCGGTGGCGGATAAGCGGTGGTGGTAGATGGCAGGGGTGATGATGATGGTGCGGCGGCGGCGTGACAACTTATGACCAGAACTCGAAACTCTAAAAGACTAGACTCTAAGACCAGCAACTAGACACGACGATGCAACCGCAAATTCAACAAAGCAAAACCCTAAAAAGATTATGCAAAGGCTCAGATTGGTTCGGATATGATGAACTAACCCTAATTTTTTTTGTGGCTTTTTCGTGGACTGTAGGTATGAAGAACAGACTCGATCTAAACTACGAAAAACTGTAAAATCTCACCGAGCAACCTGGAAATCTGATACCACTTGATAGAGGCAAAGGTGTCCTGTCTTTCGATGAGATGGTGGATTTCTCTTTGGTGGAAGTCGACTTTGACGATCCGACTACGAACGTGCGAGGACGTCGCGCCTTAGCAATCGCTAAACCAACTCCGAGAGGTTATTGACCACGCCGGAGCACGATCAACCTGACCACGAGGGTCTGTTTCCTGCGAGCAAACGAAGAACAAGCAAGAAACTAAGATTGCAATCTGGATATTGCGAATATAAGATGAAAGCTTTATTGATCAAGGTGGGGTTCTGTGACGCCTTTGTCTGGTCGTTGAACACAAACGAAGTACGCGAAGTTGCAGCTATGGCGAACTTTTAATCTAAACAAAACCCAAAGTCTAAACGATGCCCTAAGGGCTGTATATATGGAGGAAGAGGGGGGAATTTCGTGGCCCTTGGTGGAGGGGTCCGAAATCAACCCTATCTCTTGTTTCCCCACACATACGGACTCTAAAAATAGCCTATACTTATGTATTTCGAAATTACATGGGTCTGGCCCAATAATAAGGTGACGCAGCACCTAAAATAGCCTCGGGGCGAAATTTATGAAGTGGCATCTTGTATATTTCGTCCAAGGCTTCATGCACCCATTATGGTGGCTTCAAAGTCCTGAAATCATCACTTGTAACTCCGTTCTTGTTTCCCTTGCGCATGCCATCATCTCCATGCTTGTTCTTGCTCCAATGTTCATCCTTCTCCAAGCTAGGCCCTTCATTTGTAAGCAAAACAAATGTATCCAATTTAGGCAGCATCATATTCTCATGAACATTAGAATCATTACCAAGAAACGGAAGTACCTGGTAATTTAGTTGGCGTGCACGAGCTCTAGTAATTGGTCCAGTATGTATAGCAGTAGGGGCTGTGGGCGTAACAATTGTATTGATGTCCTCATCATTTGCTGTCCAAAAAGTTCTCTCACGTCACTTTTGGCCCAAGAGAAGATAGAGTCCAAGTCTCTCACGTTCTGGATTCAGATTCGGACTGCACAGACATACCTGACTCAAAACGCACACAAGTTTTCCATACGGACTCCGAATTGGGTGATTCTTTTTTTGTTGGAAACTAGATTTCGTGCACTTTCCAACCCAATTGGAATCACCTTCAAATTCGTCCGGAGCGTTGAGTTGTGGACGAAACAATCTGATGCTGCAGCAGAATCCGAGTCAAACTACAAGTCCAAAGGTGTTACATCACCTCCACTTGGGCCCATTGGCCTTGTACGACCTAGATTTAGTTTTAGGCTGCCTTGGGACGTCCTCCCACCTCCTTGGCCGCCACCCCTTGCTCCTATATAAGTAGATCCATCTAGTAGCTTTTCCTTGGGATTTGTTTAGTTAAAAGTTAGCCATTGCAACTTCGTGTACTTCGTTTGTGTCCAACGACCAGACCAAGACCGCTTCCAGATCCCCACCATTATCAATACTTCATATATATTTGTAATATTTAGATTGCTTTATCATATTCTTGCTCGTTCTTCGATTGCTTGCAGGAATAGACCTTCGTGGTCAGGCTGACCGTGCTTCCAGCATCGTCAGTAACCTCAGGAGATTGGTTTAGCGATTGCTAAGGCGCAACGTCGTGCACGTTTGTAGTCGGATCGTCAAAGTCGTCTCCACCAAATCGATAGTTATCATCTCATCGAAAGATCGGGACCCTCGCCTCTATCAAGTGGTATCAGTTTTCAGGTTGCTCGGTGAGAATTTCCAGTTTTTCCTAGATTAGATTTATTTTCTTACCTATTGTCCAAGAAAAAGCCATAAAACAAAAGTTAGATCTATTCATCATTTGTCCTAGCCAGACTGAGCCTTTGCAATTTTCTTTTCATTGTTTGCATTATTGAATTATTGGTTGCATCGCCGTGTCGAGTTGCTGGTCTTAGTGTCTAGTTCCTCTAGAGTTTCGAGTTCTGTTCACATTAGTCACGCAGCCGCTGCATCATTATCCCATCCGCTGTCCACCATCCCATCCACCAATTTCCACCATGTGCTACGCACTGTTTATTGTCATAATCATAGTTGAGGTCACTCACATCTTCGCCTGATCGAATCTGCATCTTATCTAGTTTGTCTTGGAAAGAGGGAGAAAAAGAAGATAAAGAAAAAAAAAGAGAAAAAAGGAAAGAAAAAAAAAGAAAAAGAGAGAGAAGGAAAAAAAAATTGGATCTATCTACAATCAATCTCGTACCTGAATTCGGATTGGAATCTGTTTTGCGCACTGTTCAGTAAAACAGGTGTATCTTCCTCATACGAAGTCAGTTTTGGCTCCGTGAGTACTCAAATTGAAGATAGCGACGAGCCGCATCTAAATAGTTGCAGAAGCTAGTTAAATATTTGACACCTAAAAATCGGCTTCTAAATAGGTCTTTTTGCCCTCCGAAGTTCGTGAACACAACTTGTTCCAATTTTTCGGGCCAGTTTTAGAATTCTTTGACTCCTCCTATCAACTCGGAATTGAGTGATTCTTTTTGCATTGGAAAGCTTGAGTTAGTAGCATTCTTTGAAAGAATTTATCAGAAAATTGTCTCAAACTTTTCAAGAGGAAAGTTGGAGAGAGAGTTGTTGTATATCCTGCTTGGCAGTTGTTTTTCATCATTATCTTCACTGCCGTTGTGATCTTCACTTATATCTTGCTGTCAAGAGCTACTTAGTATCCTTCATTGATGCTAGTTGTGCTACGCCGTGACCTCATTAGTGTTCTAGGCTCGCGTCTCTAGTCTGGTCTAGCCTAGGACCAGCACAGTACCGTCGTTGAGCGTTTATTCAACATTGCATCTTTGAATTGATTATTGCTAATCTTTTGCTACCATATATAGCCAACCCAGCTCCACATATTTCTACACCGTGTATACGTACGCTCCCCTGGCAATCGCTTTACTCAATATTCGGAGTTACTTGACACCGCTGGTTGCCGATCACCGCCTGCTGCATGGTAAGAACTTGTAAGACATTGATATTTGCTTCACTGTGAGCGTTTTACCACCACATTCTAGTAGTTATAGGAACATTATTTTTGGGTTTTGTTTCTTGTTCTACTAATCATGACAGGATCCAGAGTCAATTCATGGGCTTTGTCGATCGCGGGAGACGTGCCACCACCTTTGCAAATACTACAACCGTCACGAGAGGTGCACAAACATCCAAATGCACATGATCAGGTTAATGTATCTATACCACCATTTAATGGCCGTTTTAAACCTGCTTTATATATTGAATGGGAGTTCGACATAAAAAATATATTTGCTTCCCATAATTTCAATGAACATAAAAAGGTTAAGGTTGCGGTTGGTTCTTTCACTGGTTATGCTTTGGTTTGGTGGAGTGAATATTGCCGGTTACACCCTGATTATATACCTACTACTTGGGATGATTTGAAACTTGCCATGCGACATACTTTCGTCCCTGCTTATTATACTCGTGACATGATTAGGAAGTTGCAACACTTAAAACAAGGTAGTGAAACTGTAACAAAATATTATGATGATTTACAAACTACCTTGTTGCATTCCTCTTTAGAAGAAAGTGAAGATGATTTTATGGATAGATTTTGGGGAGGATTAAACCGTGATATTCAAGAGAGACTAATTCATGAAGAGTGTTATCCTATGGACCATTTGTTTCATCTTGCTTGCAAAGCTGAACAGGAAATAAAACGACGTGTTGGCCACGAGGAGAACAAGCGCACGGTGCACATTCCAAGAGTTGATATGATTGTTCCTTCAACTACTAGGCATACTATGACAACCACATCCGTTGTTGTCAGGACTACATCACCTCCACCATGTGACACATCGCCCCCGAGAGTGGCTACATCATCTGAGTTGATCATAAGAGGTAATGACAAAGGTACTGATCTTCCATCTCTACATGAGAATGATGAATGCCTTGTCAATTTGAATGCACCATCTGATGAGCTACCCACTACTTTGATCACACCACCTATTTTAGAGGACTACGTTGATAATTTGACTTTGCCATGTGATCAAACAACTGAAATACCAACAATTTTGAGTGCACCCATTGAATTAACTATTGATGCAAAAGAACCAATGTTTAATCATTTTGATATGACCTCTAATCTTGGTGATGATTCTGTGTTGAATGACTTAGTGCATGTTTGCTTATTTAAGCATGTTGTAGCATGTAAATTTGATGCAAGTAAGGTTTATTCACCAATGTTGGGATGGTTTAATGATGAACATTGTCAATTTTTTGAAATGAATAAGAGCTTCACTTATATGTGCAAACTGAGTTGCAATATTTTCATGCCTTCTACTTCTTGTGCTAATTTTTTGGCTTTAGATTTTATGAACTATGCAAGTTACTCATCTATTCATGTGTCATATATGCAAAAATCAAGGGAAGTAAAAATGGATGACATATACATATACAACATGTACACCTTGTCTCTTTTGTTAGCCACATTTCAGATTAAGCAACGCCGAGGACGGCTTTATTTTCAAGAAGGGGAGGATGATGAGGACATGACTACCTTGGATATGACCAAAAATATTGCATATATGCATATTTGTCAGGTGATTTCTAGTGCAAACTATTCAATAATCTATTTTTTTATCCAGAACAAAAATACTTCACACACTTTTGTGTTTTGTCTAATTGCAGGTGTATGGGACATTTGTACAATCCACATATGAAGATAAGGAAGAAAGAGATGTTTATTTGCTGTCCAAAAAGTTCTCTCACGTCACTTTTGGCCCAAGAGAAGATAGAATCCAAGTCTCTCACGTTCTGGATTCAGATTCGGACTGCACAGACATACCTGACTCAAAACGCACACAAGTTTTTCATACGGACTCCGAATTGGGTGATTCTTTTTTTGTTGGAAACTAGATTTCGTGCACTTTCCAACCCAATTGGAATCACCTTCAAATTCGTCCGGAGCGTTGAGTTATGGACGAAACAATCTGATGCTGCAGCAGAATCCGAGTCAAACTACAAGTCCAAAGGTGTTACATCACCTCCACTGATAGAGGCGAGGGTGTCCCGATCTTTCGATGAGATGATAACTATCGATTTGGTGGAGACGACTTTGACGATCCGACTACAGACGTGCACGACGTTGCGCCTTGGCAATCGCTAAACCAATCTCCTGAGGTTACTGACGATGCCGGAAGCACGGTCAGCCTGACCACGAAGGTCTATTCCTGCAAGCAATCGAAGAACGAGCAAGAATATGATAAAGCAATCTGAATATTGCAAATATATATGAGGTATTGATAATGGTGGGGATCCGGAAGCGGTCTTGGTCTGGTCGTTGGACACAAACGAAGTACACGAAGTTGCAATGGCTAACTTTTAACTAAACAAATCCCCACGGAAAAGCTAATAGATGGATCTACTTATATAGGAGCAAGGGGTGGCGGCCAAGGAGGTGGGAGGACGTCCCAAGGCAGCCTAAAACTAAATCTAGGTCGTACAAGGCCAATGGGCCCAAGTGGAGGTGATGTAACACCTTTGGACTTGTAGTTTGACTCGGATTCTGCTGCAGCATCAGATTGTTTCGTCCACAACTCAACGCTCCGGACGAATTTGAAGGTGATTCCAATTGGTTTGGAAAGTGCACGAAATCTAGTTTCCAACAAAAAAAGAATCACCCAATTCGGAGTCCGTATGAAAAACTTGTGTGCGTTTTGAGTCAGGTATGTCTGTGCAGTCCGAATCTGAATCCAGAACGTGAGAGACTTGGACTCTATCTTCTCTTGGGCCAAAAGTGACGTGAGAGAACTTTTTAGACAGCAAATAAACATCTCTTTCTTCCTTATCTTCATATGTGGATTGTACAAATGTCCCATACACCTGCAATTAGACAAAACACAAAAGTGTGTGAAGTATTTTTGTTCTGAATAACACAAATAGATTATTGAATAGTTTGCACTAGAAATCACCTGACAAATATGCATATATGCAATATTTTTGGTCATATCCAAGGTAGTCATGTCCTCATCATCCTCCCCTTCTTGAAAATAAAGCCGTCCTAGGCGTTGCTTAATCTGAAATGTGGCTAACAAAAGAGACAAGGTGTACATGTTGTATATGTATATGTCATCCATTTTTACTTCCCTTGATTTTTGCATATATGACACACGAATAGATGAGTAACTTGCATAGTTCATAAAATCTAAAGCCAAAAAATTAGCACAAGAAGTAGAAGGCATGAAAATATTGCAACTCAGTTTGCACATATAAGTGAAGCTCTTATTCATTTCAAAAGATTGACAATGTTCATCATTAAACCATCCCAACATTGGTGAATAAACCTTACTTGCATCAAATTTACATGCTACAACATGTTTAAATAAGCAAACATGCAATAAGTCATTCAACACAGAATCATCACCAAGATTAGAGGTCATATCAAAATGATTAAACATTGGTTCTTTTGCATCAATAGTTAATTCAATGGGTGCACTCAAAATTGTTGGTATTTCAGTTGTTTGATGACATGGCAAAGTCAAATTATCAACGTAGTCCTCTAAAATAGGTGGTGTGATCAAAGTAGTGGGTAGCTCATCAGATGGTGCATTCAAATTGACAAGGCATTCATCATTCTCATGTAGAGATGGAAGATCAGTACCTGTGTCATTACCTCTTATGATCAACTCAGATGATGTAGTCACTCTCGGGGGCGATGTGTCACATGGTGGAGGTGATGTAGTCCTGACAATGTGGTTGCCATAGTATGCCTAGTAGTTGAAGGAACAATCATATCAACTCTTGGAATGTGCACCGTGCGCTTGTTCTCCTCGTGGCCAACACGTCGTTTTATTTCCTGTTCAGCTTTGCAAGCAAGATGAAACAAATGGTCCATAGGATAACACTCTTCATGAATTAGTATCTCTTGAATATCAGGGTTTAATCCTCCCCAAAATCTATCCATAAAATCATCTTCACTTTCTTCTAAAGAGGAATGCAACAAGGTAGTTTGTAAATCATCATAATATTTTGTTACAGTTTCACTACCTTGTTTTAAGTGTTGCAACTTCTTAATCATGTCACGAGTATAATAAGCAGGGACGAAAGTATGTCGCATGGCAAGTTTCAAATCATCCCAAGTAGTAGGTATATAATCAGGGTGTAACCGACAATATTCACTCCACCAAACCAAAGCATAACCAGTGAAAGAACCAACCGCAACCTTAACCTTTTTATGTTCATTGAAATTATGGGAAGCAAATATATTTTTTATGTCGAACTCCCATTCAATATATAAAGCAGGTTTAAAACGGCCATTAAATGGTGGTATAGATACATTAACCTGATCATGTGCATTTGGATGTTTGTGCACCTCTCGTGACGGTTGTGCTATTTGCAAAGGTGGTGGCACGTCTCCCACGATCGACAAAGCCCATGAATTGACTCTGGATCCTGTCATGATTAGTAGAACAAGAAACAAAACCCAAAGTCTAAACGATGCCCTAAGGGCTGTATATATGGAGGAAGAGGGGGGGGGGAATTTCGTGGCCCTTGGTGGAGGGGTCCGAAATCAACCCTATCTCTTGTTTCCCCACACATACGGACTCCAAAAATAGCCTATACTTATGTATTTCGAAATTACATGGGCCTGGCCCAATAATAAGGTGACGCAGCACCTAAAATAGCCTCGGAACGAAATTTATGAAGTGGCATCTTGTATATTTCGTCCAAGGCTTCATGCACCCATTATGGTGGCTTCAAAGTCCTGAAATCATCACTTGTAACTCCGTTCTTGTTTCCCTTGCGCATGCCATCATCTCCATGCTTGTTCTTGCTCCAATGTTCATCCTTCTCCAAGCTAGGCCCTTCATTTGTAAGCAAAACAAATGTATCCAATTTAGGCAGCATCATATTCTCATGAACATTAGAATCATTACCAAGAAACGAAAGTACCTGGTAATTTAGTTGGCGTGCACAAGCTCTAGTAATTGGTCCAGTATGTATAGCAGCAGGGGTTGAGGTATTGATAATGGTGGGGATCCGGAAGCGGTCTTGGTCTGGTCGTTGGATACAAGCGAAGTACACGAAGTTGCAATGGCTAACTTTTAACTAAACAAATCCCCAAGGAAAAGCTAATAGATGGATCTACTTATATAGGAGCAAGGGGTGGCGGCCAAGGAGGTGGGAGGACGTCCCAAGGCAGCCTAAAACTAAATCTAGGTCGTACAAGGCCAATGGGCCCAAGTGGAGGTGATGTAACACCTTTGGACTTGTAGTTTGACTCGGATTCTGCTGCAGCATCAGATTGTTTCGTCCACAACTCAACGCTCCGGACGAATTTTGATGAGGACATGACTACCTTGGATATGACCAAAAATATTGCATATATGCATATTTGTCAGGTGATTTCTAGTGCAAACTATTCAATAATCTATTTGTGTTATCCAGAACAAAAATACTTCACACACTTTTGTGTTTTGTCTAATTGCAGGTGTATGGGACATTTGTACAATCCACATATGAAGATAAGGAAGAAAGAGATGTTTATTTGCTGTCCAAAAAGTTCTCTCACGTCACTTTTGGCCCAAGAGAAGATAGAGTCCAAGTCTCTCACGTTCTGGATTCAGATTCGGACTGCACAGACATACCTGACTCAAAACGCACACAAGTTTTTCATACGGACTCCGAATTGGGTGATTCTTTTTTTGTTGGAAACTAGATTTCGTGCACTTTCCAACCCAAGTGGAATCACCTTCAAATTCGTCCGGAGCGTTGAGTTGTGGACGAAACAATCTGATGCTGCAGCAGAATCCGAGTCAAACTACAAGTCCAAAGGTGTTACATCACCTCCACTTGGGCCCATGAGCCTTGTACGACCTAGGGTTAGTTTTAGGCTGCCTTGGTACGTCCTCCCACCTCCTTGGCCGCCACCCCTTGCTCCTATATAAGTAGATCCATCTAGTAGCTTTTTCCTTGGGATTTGTTTAGTTAAAAGTTAGCCATTGCAACTTCGTGTGCTTCGTTTGTGTCCAACGACCAGACCAAGACCACTTTTCGGATCCCCACCATTATCAATACTTCATACATATTCGCGATTATCAGATTGCTTTTATCATATTCTTGCTTGTTCTTCGATTGCTTGCAGGAATAGACCTTCGTGGTCAGGTTGATCGTGCTCCGGCGTGGTCAATAACCTCTCGGAGTTGGTTTAGCGATTGCTAAGGCACAACGTCGTTGCACGTTTGTAGTCGGATCGTCAAAGTCGTCTCCACCAAATCGATAGTTATCATCTCATCGAAAGATCGGGACACCCCGCCTCTATCAAGTGGTATCAGTTTTCAGGTTGCTCGGTGAGAATTTCCAGTTTTCCTAGATTAGATTTATTTTCTTACCTATTGTCCAAGAAAAAGCCACACAAAAAAAAGTTAGATCTGTTCATCCTTTATCCAAGCCAGTCTGAGCCTTTGCAATTTTCTATTCATTGCTTGCATAGTTGAATTATCGGTTGCATCGTCGTGTCAGTTGCTGGTCTTAGCGTCTAGTTCCTTTAGAGTTTCGAGTTCTGTTCACATTAGTCACGCCGCCGCTGCATCATTATTCCTTCCGCTGTCCACCATCCCATCTATTAATTTCCACCACGTGCTACGCACTGTTCATTGTCATAATCATAGTTGAGGTCATTCACATCTTCGCCTGATCCAATCTGCATCTTATCTAGTTTGTCTTGGAAAGAAAAAAAAAGATAGAAAAAAAAGAGAAAAAAAGGAAAGAAAAAAAAAGAAAAAAAAGAGAGAAGAAAAAAATTGGATCTATCTAGACTCAATCTCGTACCTGAATTCGGATTGGAATCTGTTTTGTGCACTGTTCAGTAAAACAGGTGTATCTTCCTCATACGAAGTCCGTTTTGGTTCCGTGAGTACTCAAATTGAAGATAGCGACGAGCCGCATCTAGATAGTTGCAGAAGCTAGTTCAATATTTGACACCTCGAAATCGGCTTCCAAATAGGTCTTTTTGCCCTCCGAAGTTCGTGAACACAGCTTGTTCCAATTTTTCAGACCAGTTTTAGAATTCTTTGACTCCTCATATCAACTCGGAATTGAGTGATTCTTTTTGCATTGGAAAGCTTGAGTTAATAGCATTCTTTGAAAGAATTTATCAGAAAATTGTCTTAAACTTTTCAAGAGGAAAGTTGGAGAGAGAGTTGTTGTATATCCTGCTTGGCAGTTGTTTTTCATCATTATCTTCACTGCCGTTGTGATCTTCACTTATATCTTGCTGTCAAGAGCTACTTAGTATCCTTTATTGATGCTAGTTGTGCTACGCCGTGACCTCATTAGTGTTCTAGGCTCGCGTCTCTAGTCCGGTCTAGCCTAGGACCAGCACAGTACCGTCGTTGAGCGTTTATTCAACATTGCATCTTTGAATTGATTATTGCTAATCTTTTGCTACCATATATAGCCAACCCAGCTCCACATATTTCTACACCGTGTATACGTACGCTCCCCTGGCAATCGCTTTACTCAATATTCGGAGTTACTTGACACCGATGGTTGCCGATCACCGCCTGCTGCATGGTAAGAACTTGTAAGACATTGATATTTGCTTTACTGTGAGCGTTTTACCACCACATCCTAGTAGTTATAGGAACATTATTTTTGGGTTTTGTTTCTTGTTCTACTAATCATGACAGGATCCAGAGTCAATTCATGGGCTTTGTCGATCGCGGGAGACGTGCCACCACCTTTGCAAATACCACAACCGTCACGAGAGGTGCACAAACATCCAAATGCACATGATCAGGTTAATGTATCTATACCACCATTTAATGGCCGTTTTAAACCTGCTTTATATATTGAATGGGAGTTCGACATAAAAAATATATTTGCTTCCCATAATTTCGATGAACATGAAAAGGTTAAGGTTGCGGTTGATTCTTTCACTGGTTATGCTTTGGTTTGGTGGAGTGAATATTGTCGGTTACACCCTGATTATATACCTACTACTTGGGATGATTTGAAACTTGCCATGCGACATACTTTCGTCCCTGCTTATTATACTCGTGACATGATTAAGAAGTTGCAACACTTAAAACAAGGTAGTGAAACTGTAACAAAATATTATGATGATTTACAAACTACCTTGTTGCATTCCTCTTTAGAAGAAAGTGAAGATGATTTTATGGATAGATTTTGGGGAGGATTAAACCGTGATATTCAAGAGATACTAATTCATGAAGAGTGTTATCCTATGTGATGAGGACATCAATACCATTGTTACACCCACAGGCCCTGCTGCTATACATACTGGACCAATTACTAGAGCTCGCGCACGCCAACTAAATTACCAGGTACTTTCGTTTCTTGGTAATGATTCTAATGTTCATGAGAATATGATGCTGCCTAAATTGGATACATTTGTTTTGCTTACAAATGAAGGGCCTAGCTTGGAGAAGGATGAACATTGGAGCAAGAACAAGCATGGAGATGATGGCATGCGCAAGGGGAACAAGAACGGAGTTACAAGTGATGATTTCAGGACTTTGAAGCCACCATAATGGGTGCATGAAGCCTTGGACGAAATATACAAGATGTCACTTCATAAATTTCGTCCCGAGGCTATTTTAGGTGCTGCGTCACCTTATTATTGGGCCAGGCCCATGTAATTTCGAAATACATAAGTATAGGTTATTTTTAGAGTCCGTATGTGTGGGGAAACAAGAGATAGGGTTGATTTCGGACCCCTCCACCAAGGGCCACGAAATTCCCCCCCTCTTCCTCCATATATACAGCCCTTAGGGCATCGTTTAGACTTTGGGTTTTGTTTAGATTAAAAGTTCGCCATAGCTGCAACTTCGCGTACTTCGTTTGTGTTCAACGACCAGACAAAGGCGTCACAGAACCCCACCTTGATCAATAAAGCTTTCATCTTATATTCGCAATATCCAGATTGCAATCTTAGTTTCTTGCTTGTTCTTCGTTTGCTCGCAGGAAACAGACCCTCGTGGTCAGGTTGATCGTGCTCCGGCGTGGTCAATAACCTCTCGGAGTTGGTTTAGCGATTGCTAAGGCGCGACGTCCTCGCACGTTCGTAGTCGGATCGTCAAAGTCGACTTCCACCAAAGCGAAATCCACCATCTCATCGAAAGACGGGACACCTTTGCCTCTATCAGTTTTACCACCACATCCTAGTAGTTATAGGAACATTATTTTTGGATTTTGTTTCTTGTTCTACTAATCATGACAAGATCCAGAGTCAATTCATGGGCTTTGTCGATCGCGGGAGACGTGCCACCACCTTTGCAAATACCACAACCGTCACGAGAGGTGCACAAACATCCAAATGCACATGATCAGGTTAATGTATCTATACCACCATTTAATGGCCGTTTTAAACCTGCTTTATATATTGAATGGGAGTTCGACATAAAAAATATATTTGCTTCCCATAATTTCGATGAACATAAAAAGGTTAAGGTTGCGGTTGGTTCTTTCACTGGTTATGCTTTGGTTTGGTGGAGTGAATATTGTCGGTTACACCCTGATTATATACCTACTACTTGGGATGATTTGAAACTTGCCATGCGACATACTTTCGTCCCTGCTTATTATACTCGTGACATGATTAAGAAGTTGCAACACTCAAAACAAGGTAGTGAAACTGTAACAAAATATTATGATGATTTACAAACTACCTTGTTGCATTCCTCTTTAGAAGAAAGTGAAGATGATTTTATGGATAGATTTTGGGGAGGATTAAACCGTGATATTCAAGAGATACTAATTCATGAAGAGTGTTATCCTATGGACCATTTGTTTCATCTTGCTTGCAAAGCTGAACAGGAAATAAAACGACGTGTTGGCCACGAGGAGAACAAGCCCACGATGCACATTCCAAGAGTTGATATGATTGTTCCTTCAACTACTAGGCATACTATGACAACCACATCCGTTGTTGTCAGGACTACATCACCTCCACCAAGTGACACATCGCCCCCGAGAGTGGCTACATCATCTGAGTTGATCATAAGAGGTAATGACAAAGGTACTGATCTTCCATCTCTACATGAGAATGATGAATGCCTTGTCAATTTGAATGCACCATCTGATAAGCTACCCACTACTTTGATCACACCACCTATTTTAGAGGACTACGTTGATAATTTGACTTTGCCATGTGATCAAACAACTGAAATACCAACAATTTTGAGTGCACCCATTGAATTAACTATTGATGCAAAAGAACCAATGTTTAATCATTTTGATATGACCTCTAATCTTGGTGATGATTCTGTGTTGAATGACTTATTGCATGTCTGCTTATTTAAGCATGTTGTAGCATGTAAATTTGATGCAAGTAAGGTTTATTCACCATTGTTGGGATGGTTTAATGATGAACATTGTCAATCTTTTGAAATGAATAAGAGCTTCACTTATATGTGCAAACTGAGTTGCAATATTTTCATGCCTTCTACTTCTTGTGCTAATTTTTTGGCTTTAGATTTTATGAACTATGCAAGTTACTCATCTATTCATGTATCATATATGCAAAAATCAAGGGAAGTAAAAATGGATGACATATACATATACAGCATGTACACCTTGTCTCTTTTGTTAGCCACATTTCAGATTAAGCAATGCCGAGGACGGCTTTATTTTCAAGAAGGGGAGGATGATGAGGACATGACTACCTTGGATATGACCAAAAATATTGCATATATGCATATTTGTCAGGTGATTTCTAGTGCAAACTATTCAATAATCTATTTGTGTTATCCAGAACAAAAATACTTCACACACTTTTGTGTTTTGTCTAATTGCAGGTGTATGGGACATTTGTACAATCCACATATGAAGATAAGGAAGAAAGAGATGTTTATTTGCTGTCCAAAAAGTTCTCTCACGTCACTTTTGGCCCAAGAGAAGATAGAGTCCAAGTCTCTCACGTTCTGGATTCAGATTCGGACTGCACAGACATACCTGACTCAAAACGCACACAAGTTTTTCATACGGACTCTGAATTGGGTGATTCTTTTTTTGTTGGAAACTAGATTTCGTGCACTTTCCAACCCAAGTGGAATCACCTTCAAATTCGTCCGGAGCATTGAGTTGTGGACGAAACAATCTGATGCTGCAGCAGAATCCGAGTCAAACTACAAGTCCAAAGGTGTTACATCACCTCCACTTGGGCCCATGAGCCTTGTACGACCTAGGGTTAGTTTTAGGCTGCCTTGGTACGTCCTCCCACCTCCTTGGCCGCCACCCCTTGCTCCTATATAAGTAGATCCATCTAGTAGCTTTTTCCTTGGGATTTGTTTAGTTAAAAGTTAGCCATTGCAACTTCGTGTGCTTCGTTTGTGTCCAACGACCAGACCAAGACCACTTTTCGGATCCCCACCATTATCAATACTTCATACATATTCGCGATTATCAGATTGCTTTTATCATATTCTTGCTTGTTCTTCGATTGCTTGCAGGAATAGACCTTCGTGGTCAGGTTAATCGTGCTCCGGCGTGGTCAATAACCTCTCGGAGTTGGTTTAGCGATTGCTAAGGCACAACGTCGTTGCACGTTTGTAGTCGGATCGTCAAAGTCGTCTCCACCAAATCGATAGTTATCATCTCATCGAAAGATCGGGACACCCCGCCTCTATCAAATTTGAAGGTGATTCCAATTGGGTTGGAAAATGCACGAAATCTAGTTTCCAACAAAAAAAGAATCACCCAATTCGGAGTCCGTATGAAAAACTTGTGTGCGTTTTGAGTCAGGTATGTATGTGCAGTCCAAATTTGAATCCAGAACGTGAGAGACTTGGACTCTATCTTCTCTTGGGCCAAAAGTGACGTGAGAGAACTTTTTAGACAGCAAATAAACATCTCTTTCTTCCTTATCTTCATATGTGGATTGTACAAATGTCCCATACACCTGCAATTAGACAAAACACAAAAGTGTGTGAAGTATTTTTGTTCTGAATAACACAAATAGATTATTGAATAGTTTGCACTAGAAATCACCTGACAAATATGCATATATGCAATATTTTTGGTCATATCCAAGGTAGTCATGTCCTCATCATCCACTTGGGCCCATTGGCCTTGTACGACCTAGATTTAGTTTTAGGCTGCCTTGGGACGTCCTCCCACCTCCTTGGCCGCCACCCCTTGCTCCTATATAAGTAGATCCATCTAGTAGCTTTTCCTTGGGATTTGTTTAGTTAAAAGTTAGCCATTGCAACTTCGTGTACTTCGTTTGTGTCCAACAACCAGACCAAGACTGCTTCCGGATCCTCACCATTATCAATACTTCATATATATTTGTAATATTCAGATTGCTTTATCATATTCTTGCTCGTTCTTCGATTGCTTGCAGGAATAGACCTTCGTGGTCAGGCTGACCGTGCTTCCAGCATCGTCAGTAACCTCAGGAGATTGGTTTAGCGATTGCTAAGGCGCAACGTCGTGCACGTTTGTAGTCGGATCGTCAAAGTCATCTCCACCAAATCGATAGTTATCATCTCATCGAAAGATCGGGACCCTCGCCTCTATCAGAACTTAGGTGTCATACCTGACTCCTTACCATCGTCGGAACCCCAATCTCCAGAGTTGCGTTTAATTCTTTCCAATAAGTCCCATTTGAAATCAATAGTCTTCAGCATATAGGAACCAACACAGGAACTATCGAGCAGGTTGCGATTATCAAGAGAAAGCCGAGCATAAAATTTTTGAATAATCATTTCCCGAGAGAGCTCATGATTGGGGCATGAATACAAGATTGACTTAAGCCTCCCCCAAGCTTGAGCGATGCTTTCTCCTTCGCGAGGCCAGAAATTATATATGTAATTATGATCACGATGAACAAGATGCATAGGATAGAACTTCTGGTGAAATTCCAACTTCAATCGCTTATAATTCCAATATCTCGTATCATCACATAGCCTATACCAAGTCATTGTATCTCCCTTAAAAGATAAAGGGAAGACCTTCCTTTTGACAATATCATCGGGGATACCTGCAAGCTTAAATAATCCACAAATTTCATCCACAAAGATAAGGTGTAAATCGCGATGCAATGTTCCGTCTCCTGCAAAAGGATTAGCTAGCAGTTTTTCTATCATACCCGAAGGAATCTCGAAGTGAATATTTTCATAAAGTTCAGTAGGTTGAGGAGCATCTCTTTGATCTTCTGGTTGGGGTGAAGATACCCCAAACAAGCCCCTCAAAGGATTAGTTTCCATAGTGACAAGTAACAGAAAAATTCAGCACACTATATAAATGTCTCCTTACCAAGTTCCACTCACCAAGAGCGCTATGCTCCCCGACAACAGCGCCAGAAAAGAGTCTTGATGACCCAAAAGTATAGGGGATCTATCGTAGTCCTTTTGATAAGTAAGAGTGTCGAACCCAACGAGGAGCAGAAGGAAATGATAAGCGGTTTTCAGTAAGGTTTTCTCTGCAAGCACTGAAATAGTTGGTGATAGATAGTTTTGTGATAAGATAAATAGTAACAAGCAAAAAGTAAATAAAGTAAATAAAGTGCAGCAAGGTGGCCCAATCCTTTATGTAGCAAAGGATAAGCCTGGACAAATTCTAATAATGAAGAAGGAGCTCCCGAGGACACATTGGGAATTATCATCAAGCTAGTTTTTATCACGTTCGTAAGATTCGCGTTCGGTACTTTGATAATTTAATATGTGGGTCGACCAGCACTTGGGTACTGCCCTAACATGGACAAGCATCCCACTTATGATTAACCCCTATTGCAAGCATCCGCAACTACAAAAAGGAGTATTAAGGTAAACCTAACCACAACATTAAACATATGGGTCCATATCAACCCCTAACGAAGCAACGCATAAACTAGGGTTTAAGCTTCTGTCACTCTAGCAACCCATCATCTACTTATTACTTCCCTATGCCTTCCTCTAGGCCCAAATAATGGTGAAGTGTCATGTAGTCGACATTCACATAACACCACTAGAGGAGAGACAACGTACATCTCATCAATATATCAAACGAATACCAAATTCACATGACTACTAGTAGCAAGACTTCACCCATGTCCTCAGGAACAAACGTAACTACTCACAAAGCATATTCATGTTCATAATCAGAGGAGTAATAATATGCATAAAGGATCTGAACATATGATCTTCCACCAAGTAAACCAATTAGCATCAACTACAAGGAGTAATCAACACTACTAGCAAACCACAGGTACCAATTTGTGGTTTTGATACAAGATTGGATACAAGAGATGAACTAGGGTTTTGAGAGGAGATAGTGCTGGTGAAGATGTTGATGGAGATTCACCCCCTCCCGATGAGAGGATCGTTGGTGATGACGTTGGTGATGATTTCCCCCTCCCGGAGGGAAGTGTCCCCGGCAGAACAGCTCCGCCAGAGCCCTAGATAGATTCCGCCAAGGTTCCGCCTTGTGGCGGTGGAGTTTCGTCCCATAAGTTTGCCCATGATTTTTTTCAGGACAAAACCCTTCATATAGCAGAAGATGGACGCCGGAGGCCCACCAGGGGGCCCAGGAGATAGGGGGTCGCGCCCTACAGGGGGGCGCACCCCCTGTCTCCTGGACAGGGTGTGGGCCCCCTGGCCTATTTCTTTCGCTCATAAATTCTTATTAAATCCAAAAGTTGTTTCGTGGAGTTTCAGGACTTTTGGAGTTGTGCAGAATAGGTTTCCAACGTTTGCTCCTTTTCTAGCCAGAATTCCAGCTGCCGGCATTCCCCCTCTTCATGGTAAATCTTGTAAAATAAGAGAGAATAGCCATAAGTATTGAGATATAATGTGTAATAATAGCGCATAATGCAATAAATATTGATATAAAAGCATGATGCAAAATGGACGTATCAATCATCCATCATGATGGTTCTCTTCTCTTGCACATGACCATTAGAAGCACAAGTGCATGAACAATATGATGCAACAATGGCAATATTCATGGCACTAGGTATATGATGCAAAGAAGGAAGACAAGCATGCTTCATAAAAAATATGTCAAAATCTCTAATCATATGTGAGAATGCTATGGGGGCAATCTCATGAGCAAGACTAATAGCATTGTTGCACTCAATACATGGCAAGTCAGCTAGCATAAGAGAGGCAACATATGGAGACATATGACAACATGTAATAGCAATCATGTGCAAAGCATGGAAATGGATGCCATCAACCACATGAGATGAGCAAGTATGAATCATGGGTGATGCAACATAATCAAGCATATCAATCAGGTCGTGCAAACTAGTGGAGCAAAGATGCAACACACTAGAGGATATCATAGCAACCATGTCATGTGAGCAAATAGTAGAGATAGGAAATGCACATGACATATCGCAAGCACGAACACAAAGCAAGATCATAGTATAATCATGAGCATTGGGCATAAAGCAAACATGACAATAACAAGTGATATCTCCACCAAGCTTGCAAATACACATATAAGTACTAGAGTCAATCATCATGTGTAATGCAAAGCATGGGTCACAAATGCATGGGAAAGGCATAATAATGAGCATATCATGCAAAGTGAACATGGCAAGATGGGTATATGATATGTAATGGACAATAACCCATAACCAAGTGAGGGCCATGTAGAAGAAAAGCGTGAAGTCTTTGCGCGAAGAGAGCGGTGGGAAAGACAATCCATGGGATCCCAAGTCATCATTGCTCTCTAGAGCTCGTTTTGTCAACTCGTGGGATTGCGAGGTTGACAAGTATTGATGGGTACCTACACAAAAGAGACACAAACCAAAAAAATTGCGTGTGGTAAATGTACACATCATCCATCATGATGTGTATGTGCACATTAGAGTTAGCACAAGATAAGAAATGATCAAAGAAATTTGATGCATGGTATAAGGACATGTCATCCATCATGAAAGAATAGTTTTTATGTATAACACCATGGGAATAAAAATTGAGCATACAATTATATGGCACATAAATAGCATTTGCATTCATGGGAAACATATGGTGCACATAATTATTGGGATCATGCAATGGATGGGATGGATCAAAATCTCCTAACATGTATGAGGAAACTATGGGGATCTCCTCATGAGCAATGGCAGAAATATCATATGGAGAAAATGGTAAACATCCAAAACAATGCATATCCGAAGCTAGGTGGTCATAGCATGGCATATGAGATAAATGATGCAAGCAAATGCTAATAACCATGGGCTTGTCATCTATGCCATATGTGCAAACTAGGTTTATTTTAATGGCATATGCATAGTCACTATGAAGAGATTGCAAATAAGACATATGGTTGATCTTATGCATAGCATATGACAAGTCAAGCGGGTTATCAAACATGATGTGACCAAGGGAATTGTCACAAGAAATCCTATGTAACATGGCATCACAACTAATAGACTCCACATAAGAATCATCATACTCATCATAAATGGGCAAGAAATCATCACATGAGGAAGTCGCACTAGCATGAATCATGGAAATAGGTGGATCAACATCATGCAAGCAATCAATGTCAAGAATGTCCACTAGTGGGACTAGAGCATCACCTTCACCTTTGTTACCTTTGTCATTCCACTCATGTGGTGTAGGTGAGTTGGGAAAGACCAAATGGTGGTCATCTTCATCTTGATGGAACCATGTGGGGGGGTGCATCATATTCCACCATGGCCATCGTCTTGTCCAAAGGAAGGACAAAGTCGTCGTGTATCGGCGCGTCGTCGTATATGGGACCTAGCACCAAATGAGAAGACACAATAGAGGTAGAGGTCAAGTTGTTAGAAAAGCAAATGGCCTCAAAAGACCTATCAACTATCACACTCTCTCTATGTGGTGGTTCGCTCACTTCCTCAAAGTAGGTGCACTCAAAGTCACATATGGTGGAGTCACTCATCTCACTTAAGTGGTGGGTGTTGTGGCTCTCCTCACATGGGAATTGGGGCAACTCGTCATATATGGGGCTAGTGGTGAAGTCACTCTCACTCTCAGTATGGTGGCACAAGTCACTCATGTCATCGTACGCTACCGTGGTCGAAGGGAAAATCCCATGCTCAACCATCTCATCGTCGTCATGGATGAAGGCCGAAGATGGCACATCATCATGCTCCTCCATGACCGAAGGGAAAATCCCATGCTCGATCATCTCGTCATCGTCGCCATGGATGAAGGCAGAAGATGGCACATCATCAATCTCGCCTCCTAAGATGGAAGCATCATGCTTGCTCGCCACATTGTCGCTCGCCTCCAACGCTTGGTCCTTGAAGGTCTCCGTAGTTGTACTCATCGCCGCACCATCTCAAAAAAGAGTCGAGGTAGACTCGGCATCATCAATGCCACAAAGAGGGATGGTGGTGAAGTCGAACTTGGGAGCATCATCTTGGAGCTCGCCTGGCTTGGACATCTTGGTGGTTCTATACTCTTGCTCGTTTTCAAGGAGCTTGGTCCTCGTGAAGTGAGCTTGGGGTAGAGAAGCCTTCATGATTTCTTGTTCCGCCTTGAGAGCACCAATGTAGTTGTCATCGAGGGACTTGTAGTTCTCGAGGAATATAGTCTTGGAGATGTCATTGTTCAATCCCATCATGAAGTGGAACTTCATTGAAACGGGGTTGTCCACGTGATAGAGGCAAAGGTGTCCCGTCTTTCGATGAGATGATGGATATCGCTTTGGTGGCAGTCGACTTTGACGATCCGACTACGAACGTGCGAGGACGTCGCGCCTTAGCAATCGCTAAACCAACTCCAAGAGGTTATTAACCACGCCGGAGCACGATCAACCTGACCACGAGGGTCTGTCTCCTGCGAGCAAACGAAGAACAAGCAAGAAACTGAGATTGCAATCTGGATATTGCGAATATAAGATGAAAGCTTTATTGATCAAGGTGGGGTTCTGTGACGCCTTTGTATGGTCGTTGAACACAAACGAAGTATGCGAAGTGATAGAGGCGAGGGTCCCGATCTTTCGATGAGATGATAACTATCGATTTGGTGGAGACGACTTTGACGATCCGACTACAAACGTGCATGACGTTGCGCCTTAGCAATCGCTAAACCAATCTCCTGAGGTTACTGACGATGCTGGAAGCACGGTCAGCCTGACCACGAAGGTCTATTCCTGCAAGCAATCGAAGAACGAACAAGAATATGATAAAGCAATCTGAATATTGCAAATATATATGAAGTATTGATAATGGTGGGGATCCGGAAGCGGTCTTGGTCTGGTCGTTGGACACAAACGAAGTACACGAAGTTGCAATGGCTAACTTTTAACTAAACAAATCCCTAGGAAAAGCTACTAGATGGATCTACTTATATAGGAGCAAGGGGTGGCGGCCAAGGAGGTGGGAGGACGTCCCAAGTCAGCCTAAAACTAAATCTAGGTCGTACAAGGCCAATGGGCCCAATTGGAGGTGATGTAACACCTTTGGACTTGTAGTTTGACTCGGATTCTGCTGCAGCATCAGATTGTTTCGTCCACAACTCAACGCTCCGGACGAATTTGAAGGTGATTCCAATTGGGTTGGAAAGTGCACGAAATCTAGTTTCCAACAAAAAAAGAATCACCCAATTCGGAGTCTGTATGAAAAACTTGGGTGCGTTTTGAGTCAGGTATATCTGTGCAGTCCGAATCTGAATCCAGAACGTGAGAGACTTGGACTCTATCTTCTCTTGGGCCAAAAGTGACGTGAGAGAACTTTTTGGACAGCAAATAAACATCTCTTTCTTCCTTATCTTCATATGTGGATTGTACAAATGTCCCATACACCTGCAATTAGACAAAACACAAAAGTGTGTGAAGTATTTTTGTTCTGGATAACATAAATAGATTATTAAATAGTTTGAACTAGAAATCACCTGACAAATATGCATATATGCAATATTTTTGGTCATATCCAAGGTAGTCATGTCCTCATCATCCTCCCCTTTTTGAAAATAAAGCCGTCCTCGGCGTTGCTTAATCTGAAATGTGGCTAACAAAAGAGACAAGGTGTACATGTTGTATATGTATATGTCATCCATTTTTACTTCCCTTGATTTTTGCATATATGACACATGAATAGATGAGTAACTTGCATAGTTCATAAAATCTAAAGCCAAAAAATTAGCACAAGAAGTAGAAGGCATGAAAATATTGCAACTCAGTTTGCACATATAAGTGAAGCTCTTATTCATTTCAAAAGATTGACAATGTTCATCATTAAACCATCCCAACATTGGTGAATAAACCTTACTTGCATCAAATTTACATGCTACAACATGCTTAAATAAGCAAACATGCAATAAGTCATTAAACACAGAATCATCACCAAGATTAGAGGTCATATCAAAATGATTAAACATTGGTTCTTTTGCATCAATAGTTAATTCAATGGGTGCACTCAAAATTGTTGGTATTTCAGTTGTTTGATCACATGGCAAAGTCAAATTATCAACGTAGTCCTCTAAAATAGGTGGTGTGATCAAAGTAGTGGGTAGCTCATCAGATGGTGCATTCAAATTGACAAGGCATTCATCATTCTCATGTAGAGATGGAAGATCAGTACCTTTGTCATTACCTCTTATGATCAACTCAGATAATGTAGCCACTCTCGGGGGCGATGTGTCACATGGTGGAGGTGATGTAGTCCTGACAACAACGGATGTGGTTGTCATAGTATGCCTAGTAGTTGAAGGAACAATCATATCAACTCTTGGAATGTGCACCGTGCGCTTGTTCTCCTCGTGGCCAACACGTTGTTTTATTTCCTGTTCAGCTTTGCAAGCAAGATGAAACAAATGGTCCATAGGATAACACTCTTCATGAATTAGTATCTCTTGAATATCACGGTTTAATCCTCCCCAAAATCTATCCATAAAATCATCTTCACTTTCTTCTAAAGAGGAATGCAACAAGGTAGTTTGTAAATCATCATAATATTTTGTTACAGTTTCACTACCTTGTTTTAAGTGTTGCA
This sequence comes from Triticum dicoccoides, assembly GCF_002162155.2. NCBI lineage: Eukaryota > Viridiplantae > Streptophyta > Magnoliopsida > Poales > Poaceae > Triticum > Triticum dicoccoides. The sequence continues at coordinate 143,913 of NW_021170589.1, forward strand.
ACTTTTTAATCATGTCACGAGTATAATAAGCAGGGACGGAAGTATGTCGCATGGCAAGTTTCAAATCATCCCAAGTAGTAGGTATATAATCAGGGTGTAACCGACAATATTCACTCCACCAAACCAAAGCATAACCAGTGAAAGAACCAACCGCAACCTTAACCTTTTTATGTTCATCGAAATTATGGGAAGCAAATATATTTTTTATGTCGAACTCCCATTCAATATATAAAGCAGGTTTAAAACGGCCATTAAATGGTGGTATAGATACATTAACCTGATCATGTGCATTTGGATGTTTGTGCACCTCTCGTGACGGTTGTGGTATTTGCAAAGGTGGTGGCACGTCTCCCGCGATCGACAAAGCCCATGAATTGACTCTGGATCCTGTCATGATTAGTAGAACAAGAAACAAAACCCAAAAATAATGTTCCTATAACTACTAGGATGTGGTGGTAAAACGCTCACAGTAAAGCAAATATCAATGTCTTACAAGTTCTTACCATGCAGCAGGCGGTGATCGGCAACCATCGGTGTCAAGTAACTCCGAATATTGAGTAAAGCGATTGCCAGGGGAGCGTACGTATACACGGTGTAGAAATATGTGGAGCTGGGTTGGCTATATATGGTAGCAAAAGATTAGCAATAATCAATTCAAAGATGCAATGTTGAATAAACGCTCAACGACGGTACTGTGCTGGTCCTAGGCTAGACCGGACTAGAGACGCGAGCCTAGAACACTAATGAGGTCACGGCGTAGCACAACTAGCATCAATAAAGGATACTAAGTAGCTCTTGACAGCAAGATATAAGTGAAGATCACAACGGCAGTGAAGATAATGATGAAAAACAACTGCCAAGCAGGATATACAACAACTCTCTCTCCAACTTTCCTGTTGAAAAGTTTGAGACAATTTTCTGATAAATTCTTTCAAAGAATGCTACTAACTCAAGCTTTCCAATGCAAAAAGAATCACTCAATTCCGAGTTGATATGAGGAGTCAAAGAATTCTAAAACTGGCCTGAAACATTGGAACAAGCTGTGTTCACGAACTTCGGAGGGCAAAAAAAACCTATTTAGAAGCCGATTTTGAGGTGTCAAATATTGAACTAGCTTCTGCAACTATTTAGATGCGGCTCGTCGCTAGCTTCAATTTGAGTACTCACGAAGCCAAAACGGACTTCGTATGAGGAAGATACACCTGTTTTACTGAACAGTGCGCAAAACAGATTCCAATCCGAATTCAACTACGAGATTGAGTCTAGATAGATCCGAATTTTGTTTTTTTTTCTCCTCTTTTTTTTTCTCACACTTTTTTTCTTTTCCTTTGTTTTTTTCTCTGCTTTTTTTTCTCTCGTTTTTTTTTCTCTATCTTTTTTTCTCTCTCCCTGTTTCCAAAAAAAACTAGATAAGATGTAGATTGGATCAAGCGAAGATGGGAACGATCTCAACTATGATTATGACAATGAACGGTGGGTAGCACGTGGAGGAAATTGATGGATGAGTGGTGGACAGCGGAAGGGATAACAATGCAGCGGCGACGTGACAAATGTGAACAGAACTCGAAACTCTAAACGACCTAGACACTAAGACCAGCAACTCGACACGACGATGCAATCGATAATTCAACTATGCAAGCAATGAAAAGAAAATTGCAAAGGCTCAGACTGGCTTGGACAAAGGATGAATAGATCTAACTCTTTTTTGTGGATTTTTCTTAGACAATAGGTAAGAAAATAAATCTAATCTAGGAAAACTGGAAATTCTCACCGAGCAACCTGAAAACTGATACCACTTGATAGAGGCGAGGGTCCCGATCTTTCGATGAGATGATAACTATCGATTTGGTGGAGACGACTTTGACGATCCGACTACAAACGTGCATGACGTTGCGCCTTAGCAATCGCTAAACCAATCTCCTGAGGTTACTGACGATGCTGGAAGCACGGTCAGCCTGACCACGAAGGTCTATTCCTGCAAGCAATCGAAGAACGAGCAAGAATATGATAAAGCAATCTGAATATTGCAAATATATATGAAGTATTGATAATGGTGGGGATCCGGAAGCGGTCTTGGTCTGGTCGTTGGACACAAACGAAGTACACGAAGTTGCAATGGCTAACTTTTAACTAAACAAATCCCAAAGTCTAAACGATGCCCTAAGGGCTGTATATATGGAGGAAGAGGGGGGGAATTTCGTGGCCCTTGGTGGAGGGGTCCGAAATCAACCCTATCTCTTGTTTCCCCACACATACGGACTCTAAAAATAGCCTATACTTATGTATTTCGAAATTACATGGGCCGGGCCCAATAATAAGGTGACGCAGCACCTAAAATAGCCTCGGGACGAAATTTATGAAGTGGCATCTTGTATATTTCGTCCAAGGCTTCATGCACCCATTATGGTGGCTTCAAAGTCCTGAAATCATCACTTGTAACTCCGTTCTTGTTTCCCTTGCGCATGCCATCATCTCCATGCTTGTTCTTGCTCCAATGTTCATCCTTCTCCAAGCTAGGCCCTTCATTTGTAAGCAAAACAAATGTATCCAATTTAGGCAGCATCATATTCTCATGAACATTAGAATCATTACCAAGAAACGAAAGTACCTGGTAATTTAGTTGGCGTGCACGAGCTCTAGTAATTGGTCCAGTATGTATAGCAGCAGGGGTTGTGGGTGTAACAATTGTATTGATGTCCTCATCACATTCTTTGAAAGAATTTATCAGAAAATTGTCTCAAACTTTTCAAGAGGAAAGTTGGAGAGAGAGTTGTTGTATATCCTGCTTGGCAGTTGTTTTTCATCATTATCTTCACTGTCGTTGTGATCTTCACTTATATCTTGCTGTCAAGAGCTACTTAGTATCCTTCATTGATGCTAGTTGTGCTACGCCGTGACCTCATTAGTGTTCTAGGCTCGCGTCTCTAGTCCGGTCTAGCCTAGGACCAGCACAGTACCGTCGTTGAGCGTTTATTCAACATTGCATCTTTGAATTGATTATTGCTAATCTTTTGCTACCATATATAGCCAACCCAGCTCCACATATTTCTACACCGTGTATACGTACGCTCCCCTGGCAATCGCTTTACTCAATATTCGGAGTTACTTGACACCGTTGGTTGCCGATCACCGCCTGCTGCATGGTAAGAACTTGTAAGACATTGATATTTGCTTTACTGTGAGCGTTTTACCACCACATCCTAGTAGTTATAGGAACATTATTTTTGGGTTTTGTTTCTTGTTGTACTAATCATGACAGGATCCAGAGTCAATTCATGGGCTTTGTCGATCGCGGAAGACGTGCCACCACCTTTGCAAATACCACAACCGTCACGAGAGGTGCACAAACATCCAAATGCACATGATCAGGTTAATGTATCTATACCACCATTTAATGGCCGTTTTAAACCTGCTTTATATATTGAATGGGAGTTCGACATAAAAAATATATTTGCTTCCCATAATTTCAATGAACATAAAAAGGTTAAGGTTGCGGTTGGTTCTTTCACTGGTTATGCTTTGGTTTGGTGGAGTGAATATTGTCGGTTACACCCTGATTATATACCTACTACTTGGGATGATTTGAAACTTGCCATGCGACATACTTTCGTCCCTGCTTATTATACTCGTGACATGATTAAGAAGTTGCAACACTTAAAACAAGGTAGTGAAACTGTAACAAAATATTATGATGATTTACAAACTACCTTGATGCATTCCTCTTTAGAAGAAAGTGAAGATGATTTTATGGATAGATTTTGGGGAGGATTAAACCGTGATATTCAAGAGATACTAATTCATGAAGAGTGTTATCCTATGGACCATTTGTTTCATCTTGCTTGCAAAGCTGAACAGGAAATAAAACGACGTGTTGGCCACGAGGGGAACAAGCGCACGGTGCACATTCCAAGAGTTGATATGATTGTTCCTTCAACTACTAGGCATACTATGACAACCACATCCGTTGTTGTCAGGACTACATCACCTCCACCATGTGACACATCGCTCCCGAGAGTGGCTACATCATCTGAGTTGATCATAAGAGGTAATGACACAGGTACTGATCTTCCATCTCTACATGAGAATGATGAATGTCTTGTCAATTTGAATGCACCATCTGATGAGCTACCCACTACTTTGATCACACCACCTATTTTAGAGGACTACGTTGATAATTTGACTTTGCCATGTGATCAAACAACTGAAATACCAACAATTTTGAGTGCACCCATTGAATTAACTATTGATACAAAAGAACCAATGTTTAATCATTTTGATATGACCTCTAATCTTGGTGATGATTCTGTGTTGAATGACTTATTGCATGTTTGCTTATTTAAGCATGTTGTAGCATGTAAATTTGATGCAAGTAAGGTTTATTCACCAATGTTGGGATGGTTTAATGATGAACATTGTCAATCTTTTGAAATGAATAAGAGCTTCACTTATATGTGCAAACTGAGTTGCAATATTTTCATGCCTTCTACTTCTTGTGCTAATTTTTTGGCTTTAGATTTTATGAACTATGCAAGTTACTCATCTATTCATGTGTCATATATGCAAAAATCAAGGGAAGTAAAAATGGATGACATATACATATACAACATGTACACCTTGTCTCTTTTGTTAGCCACATTTCAGATTAACCAACGCCGAGGACGGCTTTATTTTCAAGAAGGGGAGGATGATGAGGACATGACTACCTTGGATATGACCAAAGATATTGCATATATGCATATTTGTCAGGTCATTTCTAGTGCAAACTATTCAATAATCTATTTATGTTATCCAGAACAAAAATACTTCACACACTTTTGTGTTTTGTCTAATTGCAGGTGTATGGGACATTTGTACAATCCACATATGAAGATAAGGAAGAAAGAGATGTTTATTTTCTGTCCAAAAAGTTCTCTCGCGTCACTTTTGGCCCAAGAGAAGATAGAGTCCAAGTCTCTCACGTTCTGGATTCAGATTCGGACTGCACAGACACACCTGACTCAAAACGGACACAAGTTTTTCATACGGACTCCGAATTGGGTGATTCGTTTTTTGTTGGAAACTAGATTTCGTGCACTTTCCAACCCAATTGGAATCACCTTCAAATTCGTCCGGAGCGTTGAGTTGTGGATGAAACAATCTGATGCTGCAGCAGAATCCGAGTCAAACTACAAGTCCAAAGGTGTTACATCACCTCCACTTGGGCCCATTGGCCTTGTACGACCTAGATTTAGTTTTAGGCTGCCTTGGGACGTCCTCCCACCTCCTTGGCCGCCACCCCTTGCTCCTATATAAGTAGATCCATCTAGTAGCTTTTCCTTGGGATTTGTTTAGTTAAAAGTTAGCCATTGCAACTTCGTGTACTTCGTTTGTGTCCAACGACCAGACCAAGACCGCTTACGGATCCCCACCTTTATCAATACTTCATATATACTCGCAATATTCAGATTGCTTTTATCATATTCTTGCTTGTTCTTCGATTGCTTGCAGGAATAGACCTTCGTGGTCAGGTTGATTGTGCTCCGGCGTGGTCAATAACCTCTCGGAGTTGGTTTAGCGATTGCTAAGGCGCGACGTCCTCGCACGTTCGTAGTCGGATCGTCAAAGTCGACTTCCACCAAAGCGAAATCCACCATCTCATCGAAAGACGGGACACCATTGCCTCTATCACGAAAGTACCTGATGATTTAATTGGCGTGTGCGAGCTCTAGTAATTGGTCCCGTATATGTAGCAGTAGGGGCTGTGGGTGTAACAATGGTATTGATGTCCTCATCATCCTCCCCTTCTTGAAATGAAGTCGTCCTCGACGGAAACTCATCTTCCTCACCCAAATAAGGCTTCAAATCTGCAATGTTAAAAGTGGGACTAACCCCAAATCTGCAGGCAGCTCAAGTTTATATGCATTATCATTTATTTTCTCTAACACCTTAAAGGGACCATCAGCACGTGGCATTAACTTTGATTTGCGCAAATCAGGAAATCTATCCTTACGCAAATGTAACCAAACAAGATCTCCAGGTGCAAACACAACATGTTTTCTACCCTTATCTCCAGCAAGTTTATATTTAGCATTCATACGCTCAATGTTTTCCTTAGTTAACTCATGCATTTTTAAAATCAATTCAGCACGTTGTTTAGCATCAAAATTAACCTTCTCCGAAGATGGAAGAGGCAACAAATCAATAGGTGCACGAGGTAGGAAACCATACACAACTTCAAAAGGGCACATCTTAGTAGTAGAATGCAATGAACGATTATAAGCAAATTCAATATGAGGCAAGCATTCCTCCCACATTTTCTTATTATTCTTCAAAACAGCCCTAAGCATAGTAGACAACATTCTATTGACTTAGCTTTTTGACATGTAGTGCAGCGAGCAATAAACCATGAGGATTGAGTCGTGACTTAGCTTTTTGACATGTAGTGCAGCGAGCAATAAGACGCTCAACATCTCGTCTCATCTTTGGCCAAAAGAAATGTGTAGCAAGTACGTCCTCCATCTTCTTCACACCAAAGTGTCCCATTAATCCTCCTCCATGCGCCTCCTGCAACAACAAAAGACGAACGGAGCTAGCTGGAATGCATAGCTTGTTAGCACGAAACACAAATCCATCGTTAACAACAAACTTGTTCCACATTCTTCCTTCTTTACAATTCTGCATTACATCTTTAAAATCAGCATCATGCACATATTGATCTTTGATGGTCTCCAAACCAAATATTTTGAAGTCAAGTTGTGAAAGCATAGTATAGCGACGAGATAATGCATCAGCAATAACATTTTCTTTTCCCTTCTTGTGTTTAATGACATAAGGGAAAGTCTCAATGAATTCAACCCATTTAGCATGTCTACGATTCAGTTTAGCTTGACTTTTAATATGTTTCAAAGATTCATGATCAGAATGTATAACAAATTTTTTGGGCCATAAATAATGTTGCCATGTTTCTAAAGTCCGAACAAGAGCATATAATTCTTTATCATAAGTAGAATAATTCAGACTAGATCCACTCAATTTTTCAGAAAAGTATGCAACAGGTTTGCCATCTTGTAATAACACACCTCCTAATCCAATTCCACTAGCATCACATTCAAGCTCAAAAGTCTTATTAAAATCAGGAAGTTGGAGTAAAGGAGCATGTGTCAACTTATCTTTCAATACCGTGAAGGCTTCTTCCTGTGCGGTACCCCAAAGAAAAGGCACATCTTTCTTTGTAAGCTCGTTGAGAGGTGCAGCAATGGTGCTGAAATCTCTCACAAAACGCCTATAGAATCCAGCGAGGCCAAGAAAACTCCTCACTTGTGTGACCGTTTTGGGCTGCGGCCAACTCTCAATAGCTTCAATCTTGGCTTTATCAACTTCAATTCCCTGTGGAGTAACAACATAGCCAAGAAAAGATACTCGGTCGGTGCAAAAGGTGCACTTCCCAAGGTTACCAAACAAACGTGCATCACGTAGAGCAATAAAAACAGCACGTAAATGTTCCAAATGTTCTTCCAAAGATCTGCTATAAATCAATATGTCATCAAAGTAAACTACCACAAATCGTCCAATGAAAGCATGTAAAACTTCGTTCATTAATCTCATGAAAGTACTAGGTGCATTAGTTAACCCAAAAGGCATGACTAACCACTCATATAATCCAATCTTAGTTTTAAATGTTGTTTTCCATTCATCTCCCAATTTCATACGAATTTGATGGTAGCCACTACGCAAATCAACTTTGGAGAATATTGTAGAGCCACTCAATTCATCAAGCATATCATCTAGCCTAGGAATAGGATGACGATAACGAATAGTAATATTATTAATGCCTCTACAATCAACACACATACGTGATGTACCATCCTTTTTCGGCACTAGAATAATAGGAACAGCACAAGGACTAAGGGATTCGCGTATATAACCTTTGTCGAGAAGCTCTTGTACTTGACGCATAATCTCCTTCGTCTCCTCTGGATTAGTACGGTATGGTGCACGGTTTGGCAGTGAAGCACCGGGAATTAAGTCAATCTGATGCTCAATCCCTCGAATAGGCGGTAATCCCGGTGGCACGTCTTGTGGAAAAACGTCAGCGAACTCCTGCAAAATGTTAGTGACAGCAGGAGGCAAAGAGGAAGGCACGTCCTCGAATGAAAATAATGCCTCTTTGCACACAAAAGCATAGCAAACAGATTTGCTGAAATCTAGCTCATCAATATCAGATTTGGTGGCAAATAAACATGCACTTTTCAATTTAATTTCAGAAGCAACACTAGATGGTTTAGGCTTCATTTGTTGCTCAAATTCTTTTGCCACAATCTGATTTTCACTCTTATTCTTCTCCTGTTTTGCTTTATTAGCTCTACTAATTTCATCTTTCAAAATGGAATCAGGAGTCATAGGAAGCAAAGTAATATTTTTATCCTTATGAACAAGAGTATAGTGATTGTTTCTACCATGGTGTACAGAATTTTTATCAAATTGCCATGGTCTACCAAGTAATAAGGAACATGCTTGCATAGGTACCACATCACAATCAACATAATCAGCATATGTAGAGATACTAAAATGCACACGAACAGTACGTGTTACCTTAACCTTGCCGCTATTGTTGAACCATTGGACGTAGTAAGGATGTGGATGTGGTCTTGTGGTGAGAGAAAGCTTCTCCACCATCTCCATGCTAGCCAAGTTGTTGCAGCTCCCTCCGTCTATTATGACGCGCACAGAACGTTCCTTCACAACTCCCTTGGTATGGAACAAATTGTGCCTCTGATTTTGCTCAGCTTGTGTGACCTGCACACTCAAAACACGTTGAGCAACTAAACATTCATACCTGTCAGCGTCTTCAGGAGCCATGTATTGTGTCTCATGATCAGAATCATCTCCACCATGTTCTTCACGTGTAATAAGAGCCAATGTCTCCTCATCATAGTCACTAGCGGACTCATATCCACCATCCGCGGTAGCAATCATCACACGCGGAGATTTGCATTCTCTCGCATAATGACCTCCTCCCTTACAACGACGACAAATAATATCACTTGTGTGCCCTGTTGATGCCCTGGAAGAAGAAGAACTCTGTGCTGGCCCGACAGGTGCGCTCTTGGCAGATAATGTTGGTTGTTCCTGTTTTCTTGTATCACGGCTGTAGGAGGCACCTGATTGAGGTGCTGGTGCAGTTGAAGTAGAAGATGCACGCGGCGTCCATGAGGAAGGTCGGCCTGCAGAAAAGTTAGTTCGCGCCAATGCTTGTCGATCCTGCACTTCACGTTCAGCTTTACAAGCAAGATGGAATAAACGAGTGATATTAGTATACTCCTTATAGTCTAGAATGGTCTGAATCTCTCTATTTAATCCACCCAGAAAACGTGCAAGCATAGCTTCATTCTCCTCAACAATACCACATCGAATCATGCCAGTTTGTAATTCCTGATAATATTCTTCTACAGAATTTTTTCCTTGTCTTAAACGCTGCAATTTTTGAAGCAATTCACGTTGATAATATGGTGGAACCCAACGCGTACGCATAGCGGTTTTCAAAGCAGCCCAAGTAGTTGGAATAGGATATAATCTACAATGTTCAGACCACCAGACACATGCAAAACTAGTGAAAGCACAAACAGCAGCAGCAACCCGTCTCTCCTCGGGATATTGTAAACATGTAAAACGTTGTTCAGTTTCTAACTCCCAAGTAAGATATATGTCAGGAACATATCTACCCTCAAATGGTGGAATATTCAATTTCAGTTTAGGAATATGGACATCATCTCGTACCTGAGATGGTGGTGCAGGCCTACCATTACGAATATATACCTGAGGTCGACCTGGTGGTGGTGGTGCTGGTGGCTGCACGTAGTTCGGATTTTGATCAACCTCATCCTCATAATCTCCCACATAATCATCATCCTCCTGGGTACCAGCAGCAGCAGTAGCAGGAGCCAAAGAAGCACCAACAGCAGTAGCAGCGGCACCAGAATTTTGTCCTGGCTCAATAGGAACACGCTGTGCTCGTCCATACTGATTCGAAAGGGGGCGTAGTTGTTGTTGTTGCAGAGGTGCGACAGGTGCAGCCGGTGGTGGAAGACGCGCAAGCAGTTCATTAAATCTGTTATCGAGCTTTGTTTCGAACGTCTTCTCAAGGCCAGTAATCTTCTCCATGGCCTCTTCAAAATTGTTCAGCACATCTTGCACCTGTTCAGTCATCATTTGCTGAAACTTATCATGAAGCTCCTTGTTCGATAAGTTCTCCCAGTCAATCTCGTCGGCTTGTGATCCTGGCATGGTTAGCAGCAATAGAAACACACAAGAATATGATCCTACAGACTACTAAGAAGTTGTGGTGGTGTATCACAAACCCATCAAGCAAACCTCAAATTCTTACCAGTTCTTACCCAGCAGCAGGTGGTGATCGGCAACCGTTGTAGTCAAAACTTCTCAAAGCTTGGATAGGGCGATTACCAGGGAAAGTCAAACGCACGACGTAGATGTATGTGGAGCTGGGAAGGCTTATAATATGGTAGCAAAAAGGGTCAGCAATAATCAATTCAGAGATGCAAAGTTGAATAAACGCTCAACGACGGTACTGTGCTGGTCCTAGGCTAGACCGTGCTAGAGACGCGAGCCTAGAACACTAACAAAATCACGGCGCAGCACGTAAACAAGGGAAAAGCACACTCTCGAATTTTTTTTTCGCTCTTTTTTTGCGTTGTTTTTTTTTGCGTTGCTCTCTTTTTTTTTGCGAAAAATCACTATTGGCGAGTGTCTCAAAACTCTTCCCAGGTCAAACTGACAGGATGGGCACGAAATTTTTGTGACCAATTTTTTTTTGACTGCCCGGACCCAAAAACTGGAAACGGGTCAAAAAAAATTTTCTATAACGGCGACTGTCTCAATACGCTTAGAAACACCTAAAAATAGGATAGCCAGAAAATTTTTTGTGAAGTGCGTTTTCCAAAAATTTTGGGCCTAAACGGAGGGTGGTTTCCGGACTCTTTTTTTTTTGGAAACCAACCTCTTCTACGGACGGCAAAAGATTGCTGGAATCCGAAACCTACTCAGACAAGGAAACATGAATCGGAAATTAGATGGATCCCGAAAACAAACCTAATATGCAAGGAACTCGGATTGGTGGTGGATATATGGTGGTGGTATATGGCAGCGGTGGTGGTAGCGGTGGTAGTATATGGATATGGATCGGTGGTGGTATATGGACACGGATTGGTGGTGGTATATGGATACGGATTCGGAGCGGTGGCGGATAAGCGGTGATGGTAGATGGCAGGGGCGATGATGATGTTGCGGCGGCGGCGTGACAACTTATGACCAGAACTCGAAACTCTAAAAAACTAGACTCTAAGACCAGCAACTAGACACGACGATGCAACCGCAAATTCAACAAAGCAAAACCCTAAAAAGATTATGCAAAGGCTCAGATTGGTTCGGATATGATGAACTAACCCTAATTTTTTTGTGTGGCTTTTTCGTGGACTGTAGGTATGAAGAACAGACTCGATCTAAACTACGAAAAACTGTAAAATCTCACCGAGCAACCTGGAAATCTGATACCACTTGATAGAGGCAAAGGTGTCCCGTCTTTCGATGAGATGATGGATATCGCTTTGCTGGCAGTCGACTTTGACGATCCGACTACGAACGTGCGAGGACGTCGCGCCTTAGCAATCGCTAAACCAACTTCAAGAGGTTATTGACCACGCCGGAGCACGATCAACCTGACCACGAGGGTCTGTCTCCTGCGAGCAAACGAAGAACAAGCAAGAAACTGAGATTGCAATCTGGATATTGAGAATATAAGATGAAAGCTTTATTGATCAAGGTGGGGTTCTGTGACGCCTTTGTCTGGTCGTTGAACACAAACGAAGTACGCGAAGTTGCAGCTATGGCGAACTTTTAATCTAAACAAAACCCAAAGTCTAAACGATGCCCTAAGGGCTGTATATATGGAGGAAGAGGGGGGAATTTCGTGGCCCTTGGTGGAGGGGTCCGAAATCAACCCTATCTCTTCTTTCCCCACACATACCGACTCTAAAAATAGCCTATACTTATGTATTTCGAAATTACATGGGCCTGGCCCAATAATAAGGTGACGCAGCACCTAAAATAGCCTCGGGACGAAATTTATGAAGTGGCATCTTGTATATTTCGTCCAAGGCTTCATGCACCCATTATTGATAGAGGCGGGGGTCCCGATCTTTCGTTGAGATGATAACTATCGATTTGGTGGAGACGACTTTGACGATCCGACTACAAACGTGCACGACGTTGCGCCTTAGCAATCGCTAAACCAATCTCCTGAGGTTACTGACGATGCCGGAAGCACGGTCAGCCTGACCACGAAGGTCTATTCCTGCAAGCAATCGAAGAACGAGCAAGAATATGATAAAGCAATCTGAATATTGCAAATATATATGAGGTATTGATAATGGTGGGGATCCGTAAGCGGTCTTGGTCTGGTCGTTGGACACAAACGAAGTACACGAAGTTGCAATGGCTAACTTTTAACTAAACAAATCCCAAGGAAAAGCTACTAGATGGATCTACTTATATAGGAGCAAGGGGTGGAGGCCAAGGAGGTGGGAGGACGTCCCAAGGCAGCCTAAAACTAAATCTAGGTCGTACAAGGCCAATGGGCCCAAGTGGAGGTGATGTAACACCTTTGGACTTGTAGTTTGACTCGGATTCTGCTGCAGCATCAGATTGTTTCGTCCACAACTCAACGCTCCGGACGAATTTGAAGGTGATTCCAATTGGGTTGGAAAGTGCACGAAATCTAGTTCCCAACAAAAAAAGAATCACCCAATTCGGAGTCTGTATGAAAAATTTGTGTGCGTTTTGAGTCAGGTGTGTCTGTGCAGTCCGAATCTGAATCCAGAACGCGAGAGACTTGGACTCTATCTTCTCTTGGGCCAAAAGTGACGTGAGAGAACTTTTTGGACAGCAAATAAACATCTCTTTCTTCCTTATCTTCATATGTGGATTGTACAAATGTCCCATACACCTGCAATTAGACAAAACACAAAAGTGTGTGAAGTATTTTTGTTCTAGATAACATAAATAGATTATTGAATAGTTTGCACTAGAAATCACCTGACAAATATGCATATATGCAATATTTTTGGTCATATCCAAGGTAGTCATGTCCTCATCATCCTCCCCTTCTTAAAAATAAAGTCGTCCTCGGCGTTGCTTAATCTGAAATGTGGCTAACAAAAGAGACAAGGTGTACATGTTGTATATGTATATGTCATCCATTTTTACTTCCCTTGATTTTTGCATATATGACACATGAATAGATGAGTAACTTGCATAGTTCATAAAATCTAAAGCCAAAAAATTAGCACAAGAAGTAGAAGGCATGAAAATATTGCAACTCAGTTTGCACATATAAGTGAAGCTCTTATTCATTTCAAAAGATTGACAATGTTCATCATTAAACCATCCCAACATTGGTGAATAAACCTTACTTGCATCAAATTTACATGCTACAACATGCTTAAATACGCAAACATGCAATAAGTCATTCAACACAGAATCATCACCAAGATTAGAGGTCATATCAAAATGATTAAACATTCGTTCTTTTGCATCAATAGTTAATTCAATGGGTGCACTCAAAATTGTTGGTATTTCAGTTGTTTGATCACATGGCAAAGTCAAATTATCAACGTAGTCCTCTAAAATAGGTGGTGTGATCAAAGTAGTGGGTAGCTCATCAGATGGTGCATTCAAATTGACAAGGCATTCATCATTCTCATGTAGAGATGGAAGATCAGTACCTTTGTCATTACCTCTTATGATCAACTCAGATGATGTAGCCACTCTCGGGGGCGATGTGTCACATGGTGGAGGTGATGTAGTCCTGACAACAACGGATGTGGTTGTCATAGTATGCTTAGTAGTTGAAGGAACAATCATATCAACTCTTGGAATGTGCACCGTGCGCTTGTTCTCCTCGTGGCCAACACGTCGTTTTATTTCCTGTTCAGCTTTGCAAGCAAGATGAAACAAATGGTCCATAGGATAACACTCTTCATGAATTAGTATCTCTTGAATATCACGGTTTAATCCTCCCTAAAATCTATCCATAAAATCATCTTCACTTTCTTCTAAAGAGGAATGCAACAAGGTAGTTTGTAAATCATCATAATATTTTGTTACAGTTTCACTACCTTGTTTTAAGTGTTGCAACTTCTTAATCATGTCACGAGTATAATAAGCAGGGACGAAACTATGTCGCATGGCAAGTTTCAAATCATCCCAAGTAGTAGGTATATAATCAGGGTGTAACCGACAATATTCACTCCACCAAACCAAAGCATAACCAGTGAAAGAACCAACCGCAACCTTAACCTTTTTATGTTCATTGAAATTATGGGAAGCAAATATATTTTTTATGTCGAACTCCCATTCAATATATAAAGCAGGTTTAAAACGACCATTAAATGGTGGTATAGATACATTAACCTGATCATGTGCATTTGGATGTTTGTGCACCTCTCGTGACGGTTGGGGTATTTGCAAAGGTGGTGGCACGTCTCCCGCGATCGACAAAGCCCATGAATTGACTCTGGATCCTGTCATGATTAGTAGAACAAGAAACAAAACCCAAAAATAATGTTCCTATAACTACTAGGATGTGGTGGTAAAACGCTCACAGTAAAGCAAATATCAATGTCTTACAAGTTCTTACCATGCAGCAGGCGGTGATCGGCAACCAGCGGTGTCAAGTAACTCCGAATATTGAGTAAAGCGATTGCCAGGGGAGCGTACGTATACACGGTGTAGAAATATGTGGAGCTGGGTTGGCTATATATGGTAGCAAAAGATTACCAATAATCAATTCAAAGATGCAATGTTGAATAAACGCTCAACGACGGTACTGTGCTGGTCCTAGGCTAGACTGGACTAGAGACGCGAGCCTAGAACACTAATGAGGTCACGGCGTAGCAAAACTAGCATCAATGAAGGATACTAAGTAGCTCTTGACAGCAAGATATAAGTGAAGATCACAACGGCAGTGAAGATAATGATGAAAAACAACTGCCAAGCAGGATATACAACAACTCTCTCTCCAACTTTCCTCTTGAAAAGTTTGAGACAATTTTCTGATAAATTCTTTCAAAGAATGCTACTAACTCAAGCTTTCCAATGCAAAAAGAATCACTCAATTCCGAGTTGATATGAGGAGTCAAAGAATTCTAAAACTGGCTTGAAAAATTGGAACAAGCTATGTTCACGAATTTCAGAGGGCAAAAAGACCTATTTAGAAGCCGATTTTGAGGTGTCAAATATTGAACAAGCTTCTGCAACTATTTAGATGCGGCTCGTCGCTAGCTTCAATTTGAGTACTCACGGAGCCAAAACGGACTTCGTATGAGGAAGATACACCTGTTTTACTGAACAGTGCGCAAAACAGATTCCAATCCTTATTCAGGTACGAGATTGATTCTATATAGATTCGATTTTTTTTCTCTCCTTTTTTTTTCTCACGCTTTTTTTTCTTTTTCTTCTCTCTCTTTTTCTTTTTTTTTTCTTTCCTTTTTTCTCTTTTTTTCTCTCTCTTTTTTTTCTCCCTCTTTCCAAGACAAACTAGATAAGATGGAGATTGGATTAGGCGAAGATGTGAATGACCTCAACTATGATTATGACAATGAACAGTGCGTAGCACGTGGTGGAAATTAATAGATGGGATGGTGGACGGCGGAAGGGATAATGATGCAGCGGCGGCGTGACTAATGTGAACAGAACTCGAAACTCTAAAGGAACTAGACACTAAGACCAGCAACTGACGCGACGATGCAGCCGATAATTCAACTATGCAAGCAATGAATAGAAAATTGCAAAGGCTCAGACTGGCTTGGATAAAGGATGAACAGACGGTCAGCCTGACCACGAAGGTCTATTCCTGCAAGCAATCGAAGAACGAGCAAGAATATGATAAAGCAATCTGAATATTGCAAATATATATGAGGTATTGATAATGGTGGGGATCCGTAAGCGGTCTTGGTCTGGTCGGTGGACACAAACGAAGTACACGAAGTTGCAATGGCTAACTTTTGTTTTGTGGCTTTTTCTTGGACAATACGTAAGAAAATAAATCTAATCTACGAAAAACTGGAAATTCTCACCGAGCAACCTGAAAACTGATACCACTTGATAGAGGCGGGGGTCCCGATCTTTCGATGAGATGATAACTATCGATTTGGTGGAGACGACTTTGACGATCCGACTACAAACGTGCATGACGTTGCGCCTTAGCAATCGCTAAACCAATCTCCTGAGGTTACTGACGATGCTGGAAGCACGGTCAGCCTGACCACGAAGGTCTATTCCTGCAAGCAATCGAAGAACGAGCAAGAATATGATAAAGCAATCTGAATATTGCAAATATATATGAAGTATTGATAATGGTGGGGATCCGGAAGCGGTCTTGGTCTGGTCGTTGGACACAAACGAAGTACACGAAGTTGCAATGGCTAACTTTTAACTAAACAAATCCCTAGGAAAAGCTACTAGATGGATCTACTTATATAGGAGCAAGGGGTGGCGGCCAAGGAGGTGGGAGGACGTCCCAAGTCAGCCTAAAACTAAATCTAGGTCGTACAAGGCAAATGGGCCCAAGTGGAGGTGATGTAACACCTTTGGACTTGTAGTTTGACTCGGATTCTGCTGCAGCATCAGATTGTTTCGTCCACAACTCAACGCTCCGGACGAATTTGAAGGTGATTCCAATTGGGTTGGAAAGTGCACGAAATCTAGTTTCCAACAAAAAAAGAATCACCCAATTCGGAGTCTGTATGAAAAACTTGTGTGCGTTTTGAGTCAGGTATATCTGTGCAGTCCGAATCTGAATCCAGAACGTGAGAGACTTGGACTCTATCTTCTCTTGGGCCAAAAGTGACGTGAGAGAACTTTTTGGACAGCAAATAAACATCTCTTTCTTCCTTATCTTCATATGTGGATTGTACAAATGTCCCATACACCTGCAATTAGACAAAACACAAAAGTGTGTGAAGTATTTTTGTTCTGGATAACATAAATAGATTATTGAATAGTTTGCACTAGAAATCACCTAACAAATATGCATATATGCAATATTTTTGGTCATATCCAAGGTAGTCATGTCCTCATCAATTATGGTGGCTTCAAAGTCCTGAAATCATCACTGGTAACTCCGTTCTTGTTCCCCTTACGCATGCCATCATCTCCATGCTTGTTCTTGCTCCAATGTTCATCCTTCTCCAAGCTAGGCCCTTCATTTGTAAGCAAAACAAATGTATCCAATTTAGGCAGCATCATATTCTCATGAACATTAGAATCATTACCAAGAAACGAAAGTACCTGATGAGGACATGACTACCTTGGATATGACCAAAAATATTGCATATATGCATATTTGTCAGGTGATTTCTAGTGCAAACTATTCAATAATCTATTTATGTTATCCAGAACAAAAATACTTCACACACTTTTGTGTTTTGTCTAATTGCACGTGTATGGGACATTTGTACAATCCACATATGAAGATAAGGGAAAAGGAGATGTTTAGGTTGTGTTCAAAAAGTCCTCTCACGTCACTTTTGGCCCAAGAGAAGATAGAATCCAAGTCTCTCACGTTCTGGATTCAGATTCGGACTGCACAGACATACCTGACTCAAAATGCACACAAGTTTTTCATACGGACTCCGAATTGGGTGATTCTTTTTTTGTTGGAAACTAGATTTCGTGCACTTTCCAACCCAATTGGAATCACCTTCAAATTCGTCCGGAGCGTTGAGTTGTGGACGAAACAATCTGATGCTGCAGCAGAATCCGAGTCAAACTACAAGTCCAAAGGTGTTACATCACCTCCACTTGGGCCCATTGGCCTTGTACGACCTAGATTTAGTTTTAGGCTGCCTTGGGACGTCCTCCCACCTCCTTGGCCGCCACCCCTTGCTCCTATATAAGTAGATCCATCTAGTAGCTTTTCCTTGGGATTTGTTTAGTTAAAAGTTAGCCATTGCAACTTCGTGTGCTTCGTTTGTGTCCAACGACCAGACCAAGACCACTTTTCGGATCCCCACCTTTATCAATACTTCATATATACTCGCAATATTCAGATTGCTTTTATCATATTCTTGCTTGTTCTTCGATTGCTTGCAGGAATAGACCTTCGTGGTCAGGTTGATTGTGCTCCGGCGTGGTCAATAACCTCTCGGAGTTGGTTTAGCGATTGCTAAGGCGCAACGTCGTGCACGTTTGTAGTCGGATCGTCAAAGTCGTCTCCACCAAATCGATAGTTATCATCTCATCAAAAGATCGGGACACCCTGACTCTATCAGTACCTGGTAATTTAGTTGGCGTGCACGAGCTCTAGTAATTGGTCCAGTATGTATAGCAGCTGGGGCTGTGGGTGTAACAATTGTATTGATGTCCTCATCACCACGCCAGCTCGTCACAAGCATCTCCTTGAAGTACGCGTCGATGGACTTGGATCCTTGGATGGTGTTCTCCAATTGGCGTAGAAGTTGTTCTGTGTAGGTTGGAGGCACGAACTCTCGCCGCATAGCTCTCTTCGTCTTGGGCCAACTCATGTCGTAGTACTCCGAAGGTGTGTGAAGCCACCAAGTCGAGGCGTAGTCATGGAAATTTCTTGTGGCGCACTTCACTTGATCTTCGGGAGGAACTTTATGTAGCTTGACGTAGTCGTCCATCAAGCGCTCCCACTCGAGATACTCCTCGGGTTCTTGAGTCTCATAGAGAGGAATCACGTGGTCGATGTTGAGGTCGTAGTAGCTCGTGGAAGTCACGGACTTGAGCTTGGGGAGCTTCCCTTGAGTGTAGTCTCGATGCGCTTGTTGGCGAAGATGCCGTATTTCCATAGAGGAAGATGCCTTGAAGTCGCTTTGGCGAAGATGCCAATGGAGATGGTGAAGTAGTTGAGCGGTAGTTGGTGTTGAGCTCTTGACCTTCACGTTCTTGTTGATGATGGTGTCGATGCCAATGTGATCTTGCTGGAGTTGGTAGCTCGGAAGGATGTGCTCTTGAGCGTCTTCTCAAAAATGAGGAAGATCGCTTGTAGGACTTGATGAGGGCTTTGATCTCCTCCATTTGGGCTTGCATCTTGGCATCGGAGTTGTTTTTTGTGACATCGAACTCGTCGTTTTTGTTGTAGACCGAAGGTGAAATGCCTTGCCTATCCATAACAAGACTTGAGTAGAGGTGAGTAGGAAATGAGATAAACAATACTGATGAGGACATCAATACCATTGTTACACCCACAGCCCCTACTGCTACATATACGGGACCAATTACTAGAGCTCGCGCATGCCAATTAAATTATCAGGTACTTTCGTTTCTTGGTAATGATTCTAATGTCCATGAGAATATGATGCTGCCTAAATTGGATACATTTGTTTTGCTTACAAATGAAGGGCCTAGCTTGGAGAAGGATGAACATTGGAGCAAGAACAAGCATGGAGATGATGCCATGTGCAAGGGGAACAAGAACGGAGTTACAAGTGATGATTTCAGGACTTTGAAGCCACCATAATGGGTGCATGAAGCCTTGGACGAAATATACAAGATGCCACTTCATAAATTTCGTCCCGAGGCTATTATAGGTGCTGCGTCACCTTTTTATTGGGCCAGGCCCATGTAATTTCGAAATACATAAGTATAGGCTATTTTTCGAGTCCGTATGTGTGGGGAAACAAGAGATAGGGTTGATTTTGGACCCCTCCACCAAGGGCCACGAAATTCCCCCTCTCTTCCTCCATATATACAGCCCTTAGGGAACCGTTTAGACTTTGGGTTTTGTTTAGATTAAAAGTTCACCATAGCTGCAACTTCGCGTACTTCGTTTGTGTTCAACGACCAGACAAAGGCGTCACAGAACCCCACCTTGATCAATAAAGCTTTCATCTTATATTCGCAATATCCAGATTGCAATCTTAGTTTCTTGCTTGTTCTTCGTTTGCTCGGAGGAAACAGACCCTCATGGTCAGGTTGATCATGCTCCGGCGTGGTCAATAACCTCTCGGAGTTGGTTTAGCGATTGCTAAGGCGCGACGTCCTCGCACGTTCGTAGTCGGATCGTCAAAGTCGACTTCCACCAAAGCGATATCCATCATCTCATCGAAAGACGGGACACCTTTGCCTCTATCAAATACCAAGTTACCTTTTCCCAAAGTTGAGGATGTATCCCGTATCACTCCATGTGAAATGAAAGAATAGTGGAATTGGTACCAGACTTGTTCACTCATACCTATCAATTAAAGCTTATGTTGGAGCTCGGTGAGGATAGTGGCAGAAAAATTTAATGCAAAATGTTAGCAAGAGTCAATAATGTTGAAAGAGATTCACAAATTCAGAAGTGAAACAAGTAGACCAATAGTAATAAGTGGCGCACGGGAACACACACACACACGAATAGATAAATGGGGTCGTGCAACCAAGGAATGAGCACAAAATGTGGAATCCACGGAATACACTCATCTTGCACAACTCAAGAGAGACGCTAGCACGATTGCTCAATAGGCAGACGACACTTGTGCACAATCTATAAGATGCAAGAATGGATAAACTTTCTATCCCAAGTATGCTATGTATGTATGGTTCCCGGTATTTCTCACAAGATGATCCAAGATGATCGGATATGACAATCTTATATGCAATGTGGTATGATGCTATGGCTATTGCTTACAAGCTCTTTACTCTCTTTTTTTGCTTAAAAGCTTATTCTTTTTTTTATGGCCACTTTTGCACAATGCACAAACCAAGATAGCAATTGAATATATGCGGGAACAAACTTGTGACACAAGATATGAAATGATGATACCAATATGATATGGTATGTATGCAATGGAAGGGATGATCCCTAATATGCACAAGTAACGTTGCGGGCCATACTCAAATGGCTAGTATCGATAGGCAAGTAACGCAAAATAGGCTAGGGGTTATCAATGCAATTTCAAGGGGAATATGAAATGGAGTCGTCAAGGTTACCGTCCTTATGTACGGTGACGACCACGTGGCGATGATGAGTGGCGGTGTTGTGAATGTCGAACCGTTCCTAGTTAGCCGAGACACCCTAGAAACGGAAAAACAGTCAACTCAAATTCTCAAAAGTGAAATGTCAAAATGGTGGTAGCGGAAAGCGGTGGTGGTTTGCAGTAGGAAATGCGGAAGTGGGATGATGGGCTATACACGTGTCGGAGCTGAAGTTGCCGTTCCTAAGTAGCCGAAACACCTTAGGAGACACAAGCCATAACTCAAACAAGCTCAAACAAAATCGGGTTAAGTTGGGTTGGCGGAAGTGTATGGTGGGCAAGGTTACACGAAAGTGGTGGTGGTGGTGGTTGATGAAGAGGCAACCGTCCCTAAGTATCCGAAACACCTTAGGAGACTCTAATCGCTACTCAAGCAACCACTAGTGCTATGGGGATCAAAATGGGTTAGGTTGCAGAATGCTATGGTGGTTATGCGGACGATATGGTGGAGGGCCTAGGCAAACTTGCCAAATTTCGAAAAATTTGATGGAGTCAAATGGTCTTGAAACCTATCTAGATGGACGGGGGATGTCAATAGCTTCTCAACTAGCTAAAGAATGCAAAAATTGGACTCCGGATGTGGAATTTATGGGGAAAACTGTCAAACAGCCGAAGCCAAAATTGGGAAAGGCGGTAGTACCACTTGGGGGGGGAGCGGTAGTACCGGTCCTGGAGCTCAGCAGTTGTACTGGTTTTGGAGGGCGGAAGTACCGCTGGGGTCGGGAAATTCACAGATATGGATCGGGGCGATTTTGGGGCGGAAAAGGATGATTTTGGGGCCAAAATTTGGTGGATTTAGTGGATGGAAGGTGGGAAAACTTGGGGAGATGCTAGATCCACTCGAAACCAAGCAAATCCATGGATCAAAATCAACAAAACATCATCAAACCAACAAATCACCAAAAAATTAGGGGCTATTTTTTGTGAGGATTTTTCAAATTGGGGAAGAACACAACAACATTAGGCTAGAAAACAAAGGGGGTAGGGCTCCAAATTCGTGATCAACCTTGCTCTGATCCAAGATGATGTAGGGTAGAACCCTAGAGGCCCGATCTTTCACGATTGGAGCGGATCCCTATGAGAAACACAAAGAACACGGGGAAGAATGAGAGAAATCACAAGGGGAAACACTGAAGAACAATTCCAATGACACATCCACTAGACAATCAAACACACAAGATCTCCACAAGGTACATGAACAACAAAGGGAAAGATACAAGGTAAGGTTCATCTTCAAGAGGAGGTCTTGATGGTATCCTAGACGGATCTTCCATCAAGGGGGTCTTGATGATATCCCGCAGGATCTCCTCACATGGAGGTCTTGAACTCCATGGGAGTGGTAGTCTCTCTCTCTCAAGAGTAGAGGTAGGAGCAAAGCTCACCTAAGAATGAGCTATCATATTTGCTAACCATAGAAAGGAGGTGGAGGTGGTCTATTTATAGTATAAGCCATGGAGGGGTAAGTGGGAGAGGCCTACAAGGCCAAAGGCCTGATACACTGTGCGCAGACAGGCAGGTAGTTCCGGTCATGGGAGCGGTAGTTCCACTGGGAGCTCATGCAGGTCGGTAGTACCGGTCAGGTCGGGGCGGATGTACCGCTGGGAGTCCAGGCGCTGGTTCCGGAGGTGTGCGCCGAAGGGGCAGTGGTTGTTCCGGTCGTCGGGGCTGTTGTTCCGGTCTTTTGGCAGAAACCGGTACAACCGGTGCAGCACTGGCCTTGCTCTGCTCGATCACAGAAGGTGGGCCGGTTGTTGGGTGGTAGTCAGTCGGTTGTTCCGCCAGGGCGGTAGTTGGGTGGTTGTTCCGGTCCTTCTGGGCTGGGCAGATTCCTCTTCTTCCTTCTCTTCCATGCTTCTCTCGCGGATGGTGTAGTTGTACACTTGCGCTCGCACTCCTCCTCGTCCATGGTGTTCCAACAATACCTATGTATGCACACGAGAGGAGTGTCAAG
The DNA here is from genome assembly GCF_002162155.2 of Triticum dicoccoides. Taxonomy (NCBI): domain Eukaryota; kingdom Viridiplantae; phylum Streptophyta; class Magnoliopsida; order Poales; family Poaceae; genus Triticum; species Triticum dicoccoides. The sequence goes on from NW_021170589.1 coordinate 166,896, forward strand.
TTGTATACCGTCCTTGAAGGGGTCAAGTGAACACGTGTAAAGGAGAAGATTCACCTTTATGTATGAGAAGTAGAGGTCGCACATGTCACTTGCCAAACAAACTCTTGACATGGTGATGTTCGTAGGATGCTCCGCATCACACGCGCAACCAGCAAAATCGCGAGCACCAAGAAGCACTTCGCGAACAAATTCAAGAGCGAAACTACCAAGCAAGAGAGCATCGTCAAGTTCGACAAGCTCCCCCACAAGCTCGACAAGCTCCTCCACAACCTCTACAAGAACCTCAAGTTCACCAAGAGCATGATGACTATGCAAATCGTCCATGCCAAGAGCAACATGAGGTTGACAATCATCCATGTCAAGGACGTTATCATCATCCCCGACCCCAACACAATGAAGAGCAATGCTACGGCAAGCTCAAGTTCACCATGGCCAAGTTCACTGGAAGCAATGATCCCGAAGAGTACCTATCATGGGCATTGAAGGTCGACAAGTCTTTCGCTTGCACAACTATGAGGAAGAGAAGAAAATCTCTATGGCATCCCTTGAGTTCCAATACTACGTGCTCATATGGTGGGAACAAGTCCTTGAGCACCGAGAAGCAAGAGATGAACCACCAATCACCACATGGGATTAAATGAAGGATGTCATGCGAGCATGCTTTGTGCCAACCTATTACAACGCGACCTCTTCAAGAAACTCCAAATACTCAAGCAAGGAACAAAGAGCGTTGAAGAATACTACAAGGAACTGGAGATTCCCATGATAAGAGCCAATGTCACGGAAGATGATGAGAAAACTATGGCCCATTTCTTGAATGGCCTCAATCATCCCATCAAGAAGATTGCCGACTTCCAGCCCTACTCCAACCTCATTGAGCTAGTGCATCAAGCTACCAAAGCGGAACGTCAAGTGCAAGATGACTTCAAGTACACCAAGTACTCTTCCAAGAGCTACGACTTCTCCAACAACCAAACTTCAACGACTCCAACACCTTCTACCTCAACCAAGCCACCTACAAGCAATGGCGACAAGTCAAGTTACAAGAAAACTTCGACAACTTCAAGTCGTCCTCCTACTACAAGCAACTTCGAGCCGAGAGCTTCATCATCTACAACTCCAACCGATGAGACCGTCAAGACAAGTTCCATCAAGTGTTCCACATGTGGCGGCCAAGGCCACATGTCCTTCGAGTGTACCAACAAGGGCACCATGATCCTCAACAACGATGGAACATATGACTCCATGAGTGAAGAGGAGATGGAAGCCCCTGAGCAAGTGGACATGCACCAGCGCGTGAATGAAGATGAAGATGATCAAGTCTTTTGTGATGAGGATTCGAGCCCCGCTCTCGTCGTCTCCAAGGTCTTGACTCTTCAACATCAACAAGGTGAAGACCAAAGAATCCACTTGATAGAGGCAAAGGTGTCCCGTCTTTTGATGAGATGATGGATATCGCTTTGGTTGCAGTCGACTTTGACGATCCGACTACGAACGTGCGAGGACGTCGCGCCTTAGCAATCGCTAAACCAACTCCAAGAGGTTATTGACCACGCCGGAGCACGATCAACCTGACCACGAGGGTCTGTTTCCTGCGAGCAAACAAAGAACAAGCAAGAAACTGAGATTGCAATCTGGATATTGCGAATATAAGATGAAAGCTTTATTGATCAAGGTGGGGTTCTGTGACGCCTTTGTCTGGTCGTTGAACACAAACGAAGTACGCGAAGTTGCAGCTATGGCGAACTTTTAATCTAAACAAAACCCAAAGTCTAAACGATGCCCTAAGGGCTGTATATATGGAGGAAGAGGGGGGAATTTCGTGGCCCTTGGTGGAGGGGTCCGAAATCAACCCTATCTCTTGTTTCCCCATACATACGGACTCTAAAAATAGCCTATACTTATGTATTTCGAAATTACATGGGCCTGGCCCAATAATAAGGTGACGCAGCACCTAAAATAGCCTCGGGACGAAATTTATGAAGTGGCATCTTGTATATTTCGTCCAAGGCTTCATGCACCCATTATGGTGGCTTCAAAGTCCTGAAATCATCACTTGTAACTCCGTTCTTGTTCCACTTGCGCATGCCATCATCTCCATGCTTGTTCTTGCTCCAATGTTCATCCTTCTCCAAGCTAGGCCCTTCATTTGTAAGCAAAACAAATGTATCCAATTTAGGCAGCATCATATTCTCATGAACATTAGAATCATTACCAAGAAACGAAAGTACCTGGTAATTTAGTTGGCGTGCACGAGCTCTAGTAATTGGTCCAGTATGTATAGCAGCAGGGGCTGTGGGTGTAACAATTGTATTGATGTCCTCATCATCCTCCCCTTCTTGAGATGAAGTCGTCCTCGACGGAAGTTCATCTTCCTCACCCAAATAAGGCTTCAAATCTGCAATGTTAAAAGTGGGACTAACCCCAAAATCTGCAGGCAGCTCAAGTTTATATGCATTATCATTTATTTTCTCTAACACCTTAAAGGGACCATCAGCACGTGGCATTAACTTTGATTTGCGCAAATCAGGAAATCTATCCTTACGCAAATGTAACCAAACAAGATCTCCAGGTGCAAACACAACATGTTTTCTACCCTTATCTCCAGCAAGTTTATATTTGGCATTCATACGCTCAATGTTTTCCTTAGTTAACTCATGCATTTTTAAAATCAATTCAGCACGTTGTTTAGCATCAAAATTAACCTTCTCCAAAGATGGAAGAGGCAACAAATCAATAGGTGCACGAGGTAGGAAACCATACACAACTTCAAAAGGGCACATCTTAGTAGTAGAATGCAATGAACGATTATAAGCAAATTCAATATGAGGCAAGCATTCCTCCCACATTTTCTTATTATTCTTCAAAACAGCCCTAAGCATAGTAGACAACGTTCTATTGACTACTTCAGTTTGTCCATCAGTTTGGGGGTGACAAGTAGTACTAAAAAGCAGTTTAGTCCCAACTTAGCCCATAAACATCTCCAAAAGTGGCTAAGAAATTTAGTATCACGATCTGAAACAATAGTATTTGGCACACCATGCAAGCGAATAATTTCACGAAAGAACAAATCAGCAACATTAACAGCATCATCGCTTTTATGACATGGTATAAAGTGTGCCATTTTCGAGAATCTATCCACGACAACAAATATGCTATCCCTCCCCTTCTTTGTTCGAGGTAAACCTAAAACAAAGTCCATAGATATATCCTCCCAAGGAACACTAGGTATAGGCAAAGGCATATATAAACCATGAGGATTGAGGCGTGACTTAGCTTTTTGACATGTAGTGCAGCGAGCAATAAAACGCTCAACATCCCGTCTCATCTTTGGCCAAAAGAAATGTGTAGCAAGTACGTCCTCCGTCTTCTTCACGCCAAAATGTCCCATTAATCCTCCTCCATGCGCTTCCTGCAACAACAAAAGACGAACGGAGCTAGCTGGAATGCATAGCTTGTTAGCACGAAACACAAATCCATCGTTAACGACAAACTTGTTCCACATTCTTCCTTCTTTACAATTCTGCATTACATCTTTAAAATCAGCATCATGCACATATTGATCTTTGATGGTCTCCAAACCAAATATTTTGAAGTCAAGTTGTGAAAGCATAGTATAGCGACGAGACAATGCATCAGCAATAACATTTTCTTTTCCCTTCTTGTGTTTAATGACATAAGGGAAAGTCTCAATGAATTCAACCCATTTTGCATGTCTACGATTCAGTTTAGCTTGACTTTTAATATGTTTCAAAGATTCATGATCAGAATGTATAACAAATTCTTTGGGCCATAAATAATGTTGCCATGTTTCTAAAGTCCGAACAAGAGCATATAATTCTTTATCATAAGTAGAATAATTCAGACTAGGCCCACTCAATTTTTCAGAAAAGTATGCAACAGGTTTGCCATCTTGTAATAACACACCTCCTAATCCAATTCCACTAGCATCACATTCAAGCTCAAAAGTCTTATTAAAATCAGGAAGTTGGAGTAAAGGAGCATGTGTCAACTTATCTTTCAATACCGTGAAGGCTTCTTCCTGTGCGGTACCCCAAAGAAAAGGCACATCTTTCTTTGTAAGCTCATTGAGAGGTGCAGCAATGGTGCTGAAATCTCTCACAAAACGCCTGATAGAGGCGGAGGTGTCCCGTCTTTCGATGAGATGATGGATATCGCTTTGGTGGAAGTCGACTTTGACGATCCGACTACGAACGTGCGAGGACGTCGCGCCTTAGCAATCGCTAAACCAACTCCGAGAGGTTATTGACCACACCGGAGCACGATCAACCTGACCACGAGGGTCTGTTTCCTGCGAGCAAACGAAGAACAAGCAAGAAACTAAGATTGCAATCTGGATATTGCGAATATAAGATGAAAGCTTTATTGATCAAGGTGGGGTTCTGTGACGCCTTTGTCTGGTCGTTGAACACAAACGAAGTACGCGAAGTTGCAGCTATGGCGAACTTTTAATCTAAACAAAACCCAAAGTCTAAACGATGCCCTAAGGGCTGTATATATGGAGGAAGAGGGGGCAATTTCGTGGCCCTTGGTGGAGGGGTCCGAAATCAACCCTATCTCTTGTTTCCCCACACATACGGACTCTAAAAATAGCCTATACTTATGTATTTCGAAATTACATGGGCCTGGCCCAATAATAAGGTGACGCAGCACCTAAAATAGCCTCGGGACGAAATTTATGAAGTGGCATCTTGTATATTTCTTCCAAGGCTTCATGCACCCATTATGGTGGCTTCAAAGTCCTGAAATCATCACTTGTAACTCCGTTCTTGTTCCCCTTGCGCATGCCATCATCTCCATGCTTGTTCTTGCTCCAATGTTCATCCTTCTCCAAGCTAGGCCCTTCATTTGTAAGCAAAACAAATGTATCCAATTTAGGCAGCATCATATTCTCATGAACATTAGAATCATTACCAAGAAACGAAAGTACCTGATAATTTAATTGGCGTGCGCGAGCTCTAGTAATTGGTCCCGTATATGTAGCAGTAGGGGCTGTGGGTGTAACAATGGTATTGATGTCCTCATCATCCTCCCCTTCTTGAAATGAAGTCGTCCTCGACGGAAACTCATCTTCCTCACCCAAATAAGGCTTCAAATCTGCAATGTTAAAAGTGGGATGATAGAGGCAAAGGTGTCCTGTCTTTCGATGAGATGGTGGATTTCGCTTTGGTGGAAGTCGACTTTGACGATCCGACTACGAACGTGCGAGGACGTCGCGCCTTAGCAATCGCTAAACCAACTCCGAGAGGTTATTGACCACGCCGGAGCACGATCAACCTGACCACGAGGGTCTGTTTCCTGCGAGCAAACGAAGAACAAGCAAGAAACTAAGATTGCAATCTGGATATTGCGAATATAAGATGAAAGCTTTATTGATCAAGGTGGGGTTCTGTGACGCCTTTGTCTGGTCGTTGAACACAAACGAAGTACGCGAAGTTGCAGCTATGGCGAACTTTTAATCTAAACAAAACCCAAGGTCTAAACGATGCCCTAAGGGCTGTATATATGGAGGAAGAGGGGGTGGATTTCGTGGCCCTTGGTGGAGGGGTCCGAAATCAACCCTATCTCTGGTTTCCCCACACATACGGACTCTAAAAATAGCCTATACTTATGTATTTACATGGGCCTGGCCCAATAATAAGGTGACGCAGCACCTAAAATAGCCTCGGGACGAAATTTATGAAGTGGCATCTTGTATATTTCGTCCAAGGCTTCATGCACACATTATGGTGGCTTCAAAGTCCTGAAATCATCACTTGTAACTCCGTTCTTGTTCCCCTTGCGCATGCCATCATCTCCATGCTTGTTCTTGCTCCAATGTTCATCCTTCTCCAAGCTAGGCCCTTCATTTGTAAGCAAAACAAATGTATCCAATTTAGGCAGCATCATATTCTCATGAACATTAGAATCATTACCAAGAAATGAAAGTACCTGATAATTTAGTTGGCGTGCACGAGCTCTAGTAATTGGTCCAGTATGTATAGCAGCAGGGGCTGTGGGTGTAACAATTGTATTGATGTCCTCATCATCCTCCCCTTCTTGAAATGAAGTCGTCCTCGACGGAAGTTCATCTTCCTCACCCACATAATGCTTCAAATCTGCAATGTTAAAAGTGGGACTAACCCCAAAATCTGCAGGCAACTCAAGTTTATATGCATTATCATTTATTTTCTCTAACACCTTAAAGGGACCATCAGCACGTGGCATTAGCTTTGATTTGCGCAAATCAGGAAATCTATCCTTACGCAAATGTAACCAAACAAGATCTCCAGGTGCAAACACAACATGTTTTCTACCCTTATCTCCAGCAAGTTTATATTTAGCATTCATACGCTCAATGTTTTCCTTAGTTAACTCATGCATTTTTAAAATCAATTCAGCACGTTGTTTAGCATCAAATTAACCTTCTCCGAAGATGGAAGAGGCAACAAATCAATAGGTGCACGAGGTAGGAAACCATACACAACTTCAAAAGGGCACATCTTAGTAGTAGAATGCAATGAACGATTATAAGCAAATTCAATATGAGGCAAGCATTCCTCCCACATTTTCTTATTATTCTTCAAAACAGCCCTAAGCATAGTAGACAACGTTCTATTGACTACTTCAGTTTGTCCATCAGTTTGGGGGTGACAAGTAGTACTAAAAAGCAGTTTAGTCCCCAACTTAGCCCATAAACATCTCCAAAAGTGGCTAAGAAATTTAGTATCACGATCTGAAACAATAGTATTTGGCACACCATGCAAGCGAATAATTTCACGAAAGAACAAATTAGCAACATTAACAGCATCATCGCTTTTATGACATGGTATAAAGTGTGCCATTTTCGAGAATCTATCCACGACAACAAATATGCTATCCCTCCCCTTCTTTGTTTGAGGTAAACCTAAAACAAAGTCCATAGATATATCCTCCCAAGGAACACTAGGTACAGGCAAAGGCATATATAAACCATGAGGATTGAGTCGTGACTTAGCTTTTTGACATGTAGTGCATCGAGCAATAAAACGCTCAACATCCCGTCTCATCTTGGGCCAAAAGAAATGTGTAGCAAGTACATCCTCCGTCTTCTTCACGCCAAAGTGTCCCATTAATCCTCCTCCATGCGCCTCCTGCAACAACAAAAGACGAACGGAGCTAGCCGGAATGCATAGCTTGTTAGCACGAAACACAAATCCATCGTTAACGACAAACTTGTTCCACATTCTTCCTTCTTTACAATTCTGCATTACATCTTTAAAATCAGCATCATGCACATATTGATCTTTGATGGTCTCCAAACCAAATATTTTGAAGTCAAGTTGTGAAAGCATAGTATAGCGACGAGACAATGCATCAGCAATAACATTTTCTTTTCCCTTCTTGTGTTTAATGACATAAGGGAAAGTCTCAATGAATTCAACCCATTTAGCATGTCTACGATTCAGTTTAGCTTGACTTTTAATATGTTTCAAAGATTCATGATCAGAATGTATAACAAACTCTTTGGGCCATAAATAATGTTGCCATGTTTCTAAAGTCCGAACAAGAGCATATAATTGTTTATCATAAGTAGAATAATTCAGACTAGGCCCACTCAATTTTTCAGAAAAGTATGCAACAGGTTTGCCATCTTGTAATAACACACCTCCTAATCCAATTCCACTAGCATCACATTCAAGCTCAAAAGTCTTATTAAAATCAGGAAGTTGGAGTAAAGGAGCATGTGTCAACTTATCTTTCAATACCGTGAAGGCTTCTTCCTGTGCGGTACCCCAAACAAAAGGCACATCCTTCTTTGTAAGCTCGTTGAGAGGTGCAGCAATGGTGCTGAAATCTCTCACAAAACGCCTATAGAATCCAGCGAGGCCAAGAAAACTCCTCACTTGTGTGACCGTTTTGGGCTGCGGCCAACTCTCAATAGCTTCAATCTTGGCTTTGTCAACTTCAATTCCCTATGGAGTAACAACATAACCAAGAAAAGATACTCGGTCGGTGCAAAAGGTGCACTTCCCAAGGTTACCAAACAAACGTGCATCACGTAGAGCAATAAAAACAGCACGTAAATGTTCCAAATGTTCTTCCAAAGATCTGCTATAAATCAGTATGTCATCAAAGTAACTACCACAAATCGTCCAATGAAAGCACGTAAAACTTCGTTCATTAATCTCATGAAAGTACTAGGTGCATTAGTTAACCCAAAAGGCATGACTAACCACTCATATAATCCAAACTTAGTTTTAAATGCTGTTTTCCATTCATCTCCCAATTTCATACGAATTTGGTGGTAGCCACTACGCAAATCAACTTTGGAGAATATTGTAGAACCACTCAATTCATCAAGCATATCATCTAGCCTAGGAATAGGATGACGATAACGAATAGTAATATTATTAATGCCTCTACAATCAACACACATACGTGATGTACCATCCTTTTTCGGCACTAGAATAATAGGAACAGCACAAGGACTAAGGGATTCGCGTATATAACCTTTGTCGAGAAGCTCTTGTACTTGGCGCATAATCTCCTTCGTCTCCTCTGGATTGGTACGGTATGGTGCACGGTTTGGCAGTGAAGCACCGGGAATTAAGTCAATCTGATGCTCAATCCCTCGAATAGGCGGTAATCCCGGTGGCACGTCTTGTGGAAAGACGTCGGCGAACTCCTGCAAAATGTTAGTGACAGCAGGAGGCAAAGAGGAAGGCACGTCCTCGAATGAAAATAATGCCTCTTTGCACACAAAAGCATAGCAAATATGATGAGGACATGACTACCTTGGATATGACCAAAAATATTGCATATATGCATATTTGTCAGGTGATTTCTAGTGCAAACTATTCAATAACCTATTTATGTTATCCAGAACAAAAATACTTCACACACTTTTGTGTTTTGTCTAATTGCAGGTGTATGGGACATTTGTACAATCCACATATGAAGATAAGGAAGAAAGAGATGTTTATTTGCTGTCCAAAAAGTTCTCTCACGTCACTTTTGGCCCAAGAGAAGATAGAGTCCAAGTCTCTCACGTTCTGGATTCAGATTCGGACTGCACAGACACACCTGACTCAAAACGGACACAAGTTTTTCATACGGACTCCGAATTGGGTGATTCTTTTTTTGTTGGAAACTAGATTTCGTGCACTTTCCAACCCAATTGGAATCACCTTCAAATTCGTCCGGAGCGTTGAGTTGTGAACGAAACAATCTGATGCTGCAGCAGAATCCGAGTCAAACTACAAGTCCAAAGGTGTTACATCACCTCCACTTGGGCCCATTGGCCTTGTACGACCTAGATTTAGTTTTAGGCTGCCTTGGGACGTCCTTCCACCTCCTTGGCCGCCACCCCTTGCTCCTATATAAGTAGATCCATCTAGTAGCTTTTCCTTGGGATTTGTTTAGTTAAAAGTTAGCCCATTGCAACTTCGTGTACTTCGTTTGTGTCCAACGACCAGACCAAGACCGCTTCCGGATCCCCACCATTATCAATACCTCATATATATTTGCAATATTCAGATTGCTTTATCATATTCTTGCTCGTTCTTCGATTGCTTGCAGGAATAGACCTTTGTGGTCAGGCTGACCGTGCTTTCGGCATCGTCAGTAACCTCAGGAGATTGGTTTAGCGATTGCTAAGGCGCAACGTCGTGCACGTTTGTAGTCGGATCGTCAAAGTCGTCTCCACCAAATCGATAGTTATCATCTCATCGAAAGATCGGGACACCCCCGCCTCTATCAAAATAGATTTGCTGAAATCTAGCTCAGCAATATTAGATTTGGTGGCAAATAAACATGCACTTTTCAATTTAATTTCAGAAGCAACACTAGATGGTTTATTATTAGGCTTCATTTGTTGCTCAAATTCTATTGCCACAATCTGATTTTCACTCTTATTCTTCTCCTGTTTTGCTTTATTAGCTCTATTAATATCATCTTTCAAAATGGAATCAGGAGCCATAGGAAGCAAAGTAATATTTTTATCCTTATGAACAAGAGTATAGTGATTGTTTCTACCATGGTGTACAGAATTTTTATCAAATTGCCATGGTCTACCAAGTAATAAGGAACATGCTTGCATAGGTACCACATCACAATCAACATAATCAGCATATGTAGAGATACTAAAATGCACACGAACAGTACGTGTTACCTTAACCTTGCCGTTGTTGTTGAACCATTGGATGTAGTAAGGATGTGGATGTGGTCTTGTGGTGAGAGAAAGCTTCTCCACCATCTCCATGCTAGCCAAGTTGTTGCAGCTCCCTCCGTCTATTATGACGCGCACAGAACGTTCCTTCACAACTCCCTTGGTATGGAACAAATTGTGCCTCTGATTTTGCTCAGCTTGTGTGACCTGCACACTCAAAACACGTTGAGCAACTAAACATTCATACCTGTCAGCGTCTTCAGGAGCCATGTATTGCGTCTCATGATCAGAATCATCTCCACCATGTTCTTCACGTGTAATAAGAGCCAAAGTCTCATCATAGTCACTAGCGGACTCATATCCACCATCCGCGGTAGCAATCATCACACGCGGAGATTTGCATTCTCTCGCATAATGACCTCCTCCCTTACAACGACGACAAATAATATCACTTGTGTGCCCTGTTGATGCCATGGAAGAAGAAGAACGCTGTGCAGGCCCCGCAGGTGCGCTCTTGGCAGATAATGGTGGTTGTGCCTGTTTTCTTGTATCACGGCTGGAGGTGGCACCGGATGGAGGTGCTGGTGCAGTTGAAGTAGAAGATGCACGTGGTGTCCATGATGAAGGTCGGCCTGCAGAAAAGTTAGTTCGCCCCAATGCTTGTCGATCCTGCACTTCACGTTCAGCTTTACAAGCAAGATGGAATAAACGAGTGATATTAGTATACTCCTTATAGTCTAGAATGGTCTGAATCTCTCTATTTAATCCACCCAGAAAACGTGCAAGCATAGCTTCATTGTCCTCAACAATACCACATCTAATCATGCCAGTTTGTAATTCCTGATAATATTCTTCTACAGAATTTTTCCCTTGTCTTAAACGCTGCAATTTTTGAAGCAATTCACGTTGATAATATGGTGGAACCCAACGCGTACGCATAGCAGTTTTCAAAGCAGCCCAAGTAGTTGGAATAGGATATAATCTACAATGTTCAGACCACCATACACATGCAAAACTAGTGAAAGCACAAACAGCAACAGCAACTCGTCTCTCCTCAGGATATTGTAAACATGTAAATCGTTGTTCAGTTTCTAACTCCCAAGTAAGATATATATCAGGAACATATCTACCCTCAAATGGTGGAATATTCAATTTCAGTTTAGGAATATGGACATCATCTCGTACCTGAGGTGGTGGTGCAGGCCTACCATTACGAATATATACCTGAGGTCGACCTGCTGGTGGTGGTGCTGGTGGCTGCTCGTAGATCTGATTTTGATCAACCTCATCCTCATAATCGCCCACATAATCATCATCCTCCTGGGTACCAGCAGCAGCAGTAGCAGGAGCAAAAGAAGCACCAACAGCAGTAGCAGCGGCACCAGAATTTTGTCCTGGCTCAATAGGAACACGCTGTGCTCGTCCATACTGATTCGGAAGGGGGCGTAGTTGTTGTTGTTGCAGAGGTGCGACAGGTGCAGCCGGTGGTGGAAGACGCGCAAGCAGTTCATTAAATCTGTTATCGAGCTTTGTTTCGAACGTCTTCTCAAGGCCAGTAATCTTCTCCATGGCCTCTTCAAAATTGTTCAGCAGATCTTGCACCTGTTCAGTCATCATTTGCTGAAGCTTATCATGAAGCTCCTTGTTCGATAAGTTCTCCCAGTCAATCTCGTCGGCTTGTGATCCTGGCATGGTTAGCAGCAATAGAAACACACAAGAATATGATCCTACAGACTACTAAGAAGTGGTGGTGGTGTATCACAAATCCGTCAAGCAAATCTCAAATTCTTACCAGTTCTTACCCAGCAGCAGGCGGTGATCGGCAACCGTTGTAGTCAAAAACTCTCAAAGCTTGGATAGAGCGATTACCAGGGAGAGTCAAACACACGACGTAGATGTATGTGGAGCTGGGAAGGCTTATAGTATGGTAGCAAAAAGGGTCAGCAATAATCAATTCAGAGATGCAAAGTTGAATAAACGCTCAACGACGGTACTGTGCTGGTCCTAGGCTAGACTGTGCTAGAGACGCGAGCCTAGAACACCAACAAAATCACGGCGCGGCACGTAAACAAGGGAAAAGCACACTCTGAATTTTTTTTTGCTCTTTTTTTTTCGTTGCGCTCTTTTTTTTTGCGCTGCTTTTTTTTTTGCGAAAAATCACTATGATGGCAAGTGTCTCAAAACTCTTCCTAGGTCAAACTGACAGGATGGGCACGAAAAAAAAAAATTCGACCAATTTTTTTTTTTTCGACTGCCCGGACCCAAAAACTGGAAACGGGTCAAAAAAAACTTCCTATAATGGCACCTGTCTCAAAACACTCAGCAACACCTAAAAATAGGATAGCCAGAATTTTTTTTTGAAAAATGCGTTTTCGAAAAATTTTGGGCCTAAACGGAGCGTGGTTTCCCGACTCTTTTTTTTTCCGAAACCTACTCCGGCAAGGAAACACGAATCGGAAACTAGATGGATCTCGAAAACAAACCTAATAAGCAAGGAACTCGGATTGGTGGTGGATATATGGTGGTGGTGGTAGCGGTGGCAGTATATGGATATGGATCGGTGGTGGTATATGGACACGGATTGGTGGTGGTATATGGATACGGATTCGGAGCGGTGGTGGTAGATGGCAGGGGCGATGATGATGGTGCGGCGGCGGCGTGACAACTTATGACCAGAACTCGAAACTCTAAAAGACTAGACTCTAAGACCAGCAACTAGACACGACGATGCAACCGCAAATTCAACAAAGCAAAACCCTAAAAAGATTATGCAAAGGCTCAGATTGGTTCGGATATGATGAACTAACCCTAATTTTTTCGTGGCTTTTTCGTGGACTGTAGGTATGAAGAACAGACTCGATCTAAACTACGAAAAACTGTAAAATCTCACCGAGCAACCTGGAAATCTTATACCACTTGATAGAGGCAAAGGTGTCCCGTCTTTCGATGAGATGATGGATATCGCTTTGGTGGCAGTCGACTTTGACGATCCGACTACGAACGTGCGAGGACGTCGCGCCTTAGCAATCGCTAAACCAACTCCAAGAGGTTATTGACCACGCCGGAGCACGATCAACCTGACCACGAGGGTCTGTTTCCTGCGAGCAAACGAAGAACAAGCAAGAAACTAAGATTGCAATCTGGATATTGCGAATATAAGATGAAAGCTTTATTGATCAAGGTGGGGTTCTGTGACGCCTTTGTCTGGTCGTTGAACACAAACGAAGTACGCGAAGTTGCAGCTATGGCGAACTTTTAATCTAAACAAAACCCAAAGTCTAAACGATGCCCTAAGGGCTGTATATATGGAGGAAGAGGGGTGAATTTCGTGGCCCTTGGTGGAGGGGTCCGAAATCAACCCTATCTCTGGTTTCCCCACACATACGGACTCTAAAAATAGCCTATACTTATGTATTTCGAATTACATGGGCCTGGCCCAATAATAAGGTGACGCAGCACCTAAAATAGCCTCGGGACGAAATTTATGAAGTGGCATCTTGTATATTTCGTCCAAGGCTTCATGCACCCATTATGGTGGCTTCAAAGTCCTGAAATCATCACTTGTAACTCCGTTCTTGTTCCCCTTGCGCATGGCATCATCTCCATGCTTGTTCTTGCTCCAATGTTCATCCTTCTCCAAGCTAGGCCCTTCATTTGTAAGCAAAACAAATGTATCCAATTTAGGCAGCATCATATTCTCATGAACATTAGAATCATTACCAAGAAACGAAAGTACCTGATAATTTAATTGGCGTGCGTGAGCTCTAGTAATTGGTCCCGTATATGTAGCAGTAGGGGCTGTGGGTGTAACAATGGTATTGATGTCCTCATCACCACATCTTCCACACCAAGGCCGGTATCAATGGAAGGTCCGTCAAGGTCATCATCGATGGAGGTAGTTTTCTAACTTGGCAAGTGAAGAACTATGCTCCAAGCTCCAATTGGTCAAGATGAAGCACCCTCACCCCTACAAGGTCCAATGGCTAAGTGATTCCGTCACTATCCAAGTCGTGCATACGGTGAAAGTTTCCTTCGAGATAGGAGAATATGAAGACACTTTGGTATGTGATGTCGTTCCTATGTCCGTTTGCCACCTCCTTCTTGGACGACCGTGGAAATTTGACCGAGGTGTCATCCACAACGGGCGTACCAATCACTATAGCTTCAAGATGAAAGGAAAGGAGTACGTGCTATGAACTATGTCTCCAAGTCAAGTAATCGCCGACAAGCAAGCCACCCATCACGGAGAGAATAGTGATAGAGCGAACCACCACAAAGAGAGTGAGCGCCACAAGCCAAAATCTAGTGCCTCCACGATGAGGGACAAGTAGAACTTAGTTCTATTTGCCACCAAAAGTGAGATGAGAGAAGTGTGTGAGAACCCATCAAGTGTTATGCACTATGTCCTTTTGTGCAAGGACGAGGCACAAAAAACTAACATCTCTCACAATCTACCTTTAGTGTTGTCTTCTCTTTTGCAGGAATTCCAAGACGTCTTCCCCCAATGAGCTACCTCTAGGACTACCACCTCTACGAGGCATCGAACACCGAATCAGCCTCATACCCGGACCACCTCTACCTAACAAGTCTCCCTACCGCGTCAACGCCGAGGAAACTAAGGAGATTTAGCGGACAACAACTCGTTGACAATGGTCATGTACGTGAAAGTTTGAGCCCTTGTGCCGTCCCGGTAATCCTTCTTCCCAAGAAAGATGGTACATTTCGCATGTGTTCTGATTGTCGTCCCATCAATGATATCACCGTTAGATATTGTTACCCTATTCCATGCTTAGATGATATGCTAGATGAACTTAGTGTAGCCACCATCTTCTCTAAGATTGATCTTAAGAGTGGCTACTATCAAATACGCATCCAAGAAGGTGATGAATGGAAACCCACATTTAAGACCAAATTTGGCTTATTTGAATGGCTAGTTATGCCAATGGGTTTATCCGAAGCACCCGGTACTTTCATGTGAGTCATGCATTTTGTTCTTTGACCCTATATTAGTGTATTTGTTGTGGTCTATTTTGATGATATTCTTGTCTTTAGCATGTCTCTCAAAGATCATGTCACCCATCTTAGAACCGTGTTGTAAACTCTTAGAAAAGAGCGCCTTTATGCTAATATGGACAAATGCCTTTTTGGTGTTGATAAGTTTGTTTTCTTGGGTTTCATTGTGTCTTCTAAGGGTGTTCATGTAGATGAATCTAAGATCAATGCTATTAAAACATGGCCCCAACCAACCAACTTGCAAGTGCGTAATTTTCTTGGTTTAGCCAGTTTCTGTCGTAGATTTGTGAAGGATTTTAGCACCATTGCTTCACCTTTGCATTCTTTGAGTAAAAAAATGCGTCATTTGTTTGGGGACCATCCCAAGATACCGTATTTAATGAGCTTAAGAATTTGCTTACTCATGCTCCCGTGCTTGCATTACCCGATTTTGAAAAACCTTTTGAAATTCATTGCGATGCTAGTGGTAATGGCATGGGAGGTGTGCTAACGAAAGATAAGCGCCCCATAGCATACTTTAGTGAAAAACTTTCTGGAGCGCAACTCAATTATCCCATCTATGACAAAGAGCTATATGCTTTAGTGCGAGTTTTGCGTGAATGGGAACATTATCTTCGCCCTCATGAATTTATCATCCATACCGATCATGAAACGCTCAAGTACCTAAAGGGTCAAACTAAGTTCATGTAGGGCGGAACTCTATGGGGCCGCTCTTTCACATTTGGAGAGGATCCCTCCAGGAAACACAAAGAACGCGCGGAAGAACACGAGGGAAATCACGGGGGAAAACAAGAGAAACACTCAACCGACAAAAAATTGATCACACAAGTGCTAGATCATCAGGCACAAAGTAACACGAGATCCAAAGTCAACAAGGGACGATACAAGAGTAACCGTTCTTCTCCGTGAGGAGGTCTTGATTGACTTCTCTGGATGGAGGCCTTGAATCCGGGTGGATCTTCTCTGAAGAGGTGCAGTCCCTCACGAGGAGTAGATCAGGTACGGATGAGCAATGCTCTATCTCAAATGAGCTAAAGCAATGCTGACCCTAAAACGTAGGTGGGGATGGAGTATTTATAGTCTAGGGACGAAGGGGTACATGGTCCACGGCCTGATGAGGACATGGCTACCATAGTTACACCCATATCCCCTGTTGTTTTACCTCTTGGAACAGTTGCTAGAGCTCAGATACGCCAATTAAATTATCAGGTACTTTCGTTTCTTGGTAATGTTTCTAGTGTTCATGAGAATATGATGCTGCCTAACTTAGATACATTTGTGTTGCTTGCAATTGAAGGGCCTAGCACGGACAAGAAGGATGAACATTGGAGCATGGTCAAGCACGAAGATGAAGGTGCGTGCAAAGAGAACAAGAACGGAGGTTCAAGTGGAGATTTCCGGACTTTGAAGCCACCATGATGACATACAAGAAGATGGACGAAATATACAAGATGGCCTTTCATAAATTTCCTCCGTAGCTTATTATTGGTGTTGCGCCACCTTATTTTGGGCCAGGCCCATGTAATCTATTTTTAGAGTCCATATTATAGGGGAAAGGACTTAGGAGGTGTTTTAGTCCCACCTTGCCAAGGGTGGACAAAATCCCCTCTCTTTTCCCTATATATATAGCCCTTAAGGCTTCGTTTAGACTTGGGTTTTATTTAGTTAAAAGTTAGCCTTCGCTGCAACTTCGTGTACTTCGTTTGTGTCCAACGACCAGACCAAGACCGCTTATGAAACCCCACTTTTATCAATACTTCATCCATACTCGCAATATTCAGATTCCTTAATCATATTCTTGCTTGTTCTTCGATTGCTTGCAGGAATAGACCTTCGTGCTCAGGTTGATCATGCTCCAGGGTGGTCAATAACCTCCCGGAGTTGGTTTAGCGATTGCTAAGGCGCAACGTCGTGCACGTATGTAGTCGGATCGTCAAAGTCGTCTCCACCAAATCGATAGTTATCATCTCATCGAAAGATCGGGACACCCTCGCCTCTATCAAGTGGTATCAGTTTTCAGGTTGCTCGGTGAGATTTCCAGTTTTTCATAGTCTAGATTGCATATGTTCTTCGTACCTAGAGTCCAAGAAAAAGCCACCAAAAAAGAGTTAGATTAGTTCATCCGTGTCCCAAACAGTCTGAGCCTTTCGCTATTATCACTTAGTTTTTGCATTGTTGAATTTTCGGTTGCATCGTGTGTCGAGTTGCTGGTTTTTAGTGTCTAGTCTTTTAGAGTTTCGAGTTCTGGTCACGTTTTGTTCACGCCGCATCCACATACACCATCATCCACTTCATTATCATTCTCCGCTGCCCGATCTTTTCTTCACCGCCGCTGCCGCCATCATCATCATCCATCTGTTGTTGCCGTTCGTCACCATCTTGACTTGTCTTTGAAAAAAAAATCAGCATCGTGATCCTTGTTGGAGAGAAAGTTTGGACCCTTATTTTGTGGATCACGTGATACAACAGTTTGCAAGGTTGGGATCAGCCAATAGAAAAAAAAGAAAGAGGTGCAAACAGGAGTTGCCCTGGGCTGGACTGAATATAACAAAAAGGAGGAGATTTAAAGGGTTCAGAACGCTTGTGGTGATTGTTTTCCTTAGAAACCATGAGTACTACTAGTACTTTTGAAGCAAGATAAGGCAAGGGGCCAGTGCAAATCGTGATCTGTTGACCAGCCAAAAAAAAAGAGCTAATATTTTGGAAAGGCATCTATTTTCGTGGAAGGTTTTGACCGCAAGAAAAAAAAAGATTTGTTTCCCACGGAATAGGAGAGAATCACCTGGTATTTTTGTTGTGAGGAAGTTGAGATTGATTAGGAAGAAAGAGATCACATTCGCTAGGTACAAGTGGAGGCCGAAGAGAAAAAAAATTGCAGATATTTGGAATGATAGATTCGTGGGTATCCTATCATATATTGTCCACGTTTTGAGTTCGGAAATAGAATAAAAGGAAGGAACGAACACATGAAGGGATACTAGTGCTTTATTTGGCAGATTTGGATCGGCCATATTGAAAAAAAAACTGTTGTTTGGCTTCTCCACGCAAAGAGAACGCATTGATTGCATATTTGTTTCCTTGCCTTCACGTGAAGAAAAAAACAGATTTGTTTCCATCGACTTGGAGTACTAGTTGGCTGGTTCGGTTGGGTTTCCTACCAAAAAAAACAGAGATTGACAAAAAAAAACGTGGAAGAGAGTTTGTTGGAAACTTTGGATATTCCTTTAGTTGGGATAACGTTTTGGGAAAAGATCTGACCGAATCCTCCAAGTTTGGTAACTTTGGATCGGCTTAAAAGAAGAAACAAGTGCAGATCTGGTTTTCCGTTGGAGGTTTCCAAGTCTGGACGTTTTTTTTTTGGAGAGAAAAAAAAAGGGAAAAACAAATTTCGGTTGGAGGTTTCCAAATTCTGGACGTTTGGGATATTCGGAGGAAAAACAAGGAAAGAAGAAAACGTATACAAGGAAAGTGTGAGCGCTTGATCTTATTTTGAGGTGAGAGAAGAAGGAAAGAGATTGGTTTGGCCAGGAAATAAAAAGTGCAAGTAAAGGAAGGAAAGTAAAGGAGAGAGAATGAAAGAGAAAAGCAAAACGTGAGGGAGAGATAGACTTGTGAACATATATTTAAAAGGAAAGAGAAGGTGCAGATTTGCTCTCTTGGAAATTCGGAAATAAAAGGGTGAGTTTTTTTTTTGCTCAGTTTAAAAGAAGAAACAAGAAAAGGAAGTTACATCCGGATTGGGTTTTTTTCGGAGAGAGAAGGCATTTCCTAAGAGAAAAAGAGAGAGTTCAAAAAAAATACGGAGAACAAAAAGGGAAGAGAGAAGTTGGCTGGGTGCAGCACGTGAGGAAAAAAAGTTTGAGGTTAAAAAACAGTTGAGAGAGCAGCTACACCGAATATTTGGAGATATCATACGTGCTAGTAGTTCTAGTTTGACGAGTTAATTTGGTACGGTTGGCTGAAGAAAAAAAAGGAGGGATTATCTGGTGGTAGAAGAGATATACAAGTGCTTGTACTTTCTGATTGCTGCGTCCGTCAAAATTTTTGCTGCATCTTGCGTTTGCACGTGAATTTCACTTGTGTCTTAGGCTCGCGTCTCTAGCCTAGGACCAGCACTCGACCATTTTGAACGAATTTTCAGCTTGCACTAATTAACGTGGTTGTAGCATTTTTTTTCCCACATATATAAAGCCAACCCAGCTCCACATATTTCTACACCGTCTATCCATACGTTCACCTGGCAATCGCTTTACCCAGCTTTTGGAGTTACTTGACACCGCTGGTTGCCGATCACCGCCTGCTGCATGGTAAGACATTGTAAGACATTGATATTTGCTTTACTGTGAGCGTTTTACTACCACATCCTAGTAGTTATAGGAACATTATTTTTGGATTTTGTTTCTTGTTTCTACTAATCATGACAGGATCTAGAGTCAATCCATGGGCTTTGTCGATCGCGGGAGACGTGCCACCACCTATGCAAATTCCACAACGATCACGAGAGGTGCATAAACATCCAAATGCACATGATCAGGTTAATGTTTCTATACCATCATTTAATGGCCGTTTTAGACCTGCTTTATATATTGAATGGGAGTTCGACATAAATATTATATTTGCTTCCCATAATTTTGATGAATGTAAAAAAGTTAAGGTTGCGGTTGGTTCTTTCACTGGTTATGCTTTAGTTTGGTGGAGTGAATATTGTCGGTTACACCCTGATTATATACCTATTACTTGGGATGTTTTGAAACTTGCCATGCGACATACATTCGTCCCCGCTTATTATACTCGTGACATGATTAAAAAGTTGCAACATTTAAAACAAGGTAGTGACACTGTAACGAAATATTATGATACTTTACAAACTACCTTGTTGCATTCCTCTTTAGAAGAAAGTGAAGAAGATTTTATGGATAGATTTTGGGGAGGATTAAACCGTGACATTCAGGATATACTAATTCATGAAACATGTTATCCTATGGACCGTTTGTTTCGTCTTGCTTGCAAAGCTGAACAGGAGATAACAAGACGTGTTGCCCACAAGATAAACAAGCGGAAGGTGCAAATCCCACGAGTTGCGACGGTTGTTCCTTCCACCACTGCGTCTCCTATCGCAACAACATCCATTGTTGAGAGCACTACATCACCTCCACCAAGTGACGTGTCGCCACCTAGAGTGCCTACATCATCTTTGTTGATCATCAGAGGTAATGACAAAGGTACCGATCTTCCACCTCCACATGAGTATGATGAATTCCTTGTCAATTTAAATGAACCATGCGACGAGCTACCCACTACTTTGATCACACCAGCTATTTTAGAGGACTATGTTCATGATTTGACTTTGCCATGTGATCAAACAATTTTGAGTGAACCCATTGAATTAACTATTGATGCAAAAGAACCATGTGAATCAGTGAAAAGATCAGATTTGGATCAAATACGTTTGAAAATAGTTGTGCCAATGTTTAATCATTTTGATATGACCTCTAATCTTGGTGATGGTTCATCACGGTTGGGATGGTTTAATGATGAGCATTGCCAATCTTTTATTATGAATAAGAGCTTCACTTATATGTGCAAACTGAGTTGCAATATTTTCATGCCTTTGACTTCTTGTGATAATATATTGGCTTTATTTTTCACGACTTTTGAAGGGTGCTCTTGTATAACTGTGTCACATGTGCCACAACTGAGATCAGTTAAAATGGATGACATATACATATACAACGTGTACACCTTGTCTCTATTGTTAGCCATATTTCAGATTAAGCAACGCCGAGGACGGCTTTGTTTTCAAGAAGGGGAGGATGATGAGGACATGGCTACCATAGTTACACCCATATCCCCTGTTGTTTTACCTCTTGGAACAGTTGCTAGAGCTCAGATACGCCAATTAAATTATCAGGTACTTTCGTTTCTTGGTAATGTTTCTAGTGTTCATGAGAATATGATGCTGCCTAACTTAGATACATTTGTGTTGCTTGCAATTGAAGGGCCTAGCACGGACAAGAAGGATGAACATTGGAGCATGGTCAAGCACGAAGATGAAGGTGCGTGCAAAGAGAACAAGAACGGAGGTTCAAGTGGAGATTTCCGGACTTTGAAGCCACCATGATGACATACAAGAAGATGGACGAAATATACAAGATGGCCTTTCATAAATTTCCTCCGTAGCTTATTATTGGTGTTGCGCCACCTTATTTTGGGCCAGGCCCATGTAATCTATTTTTAGAGTCCATATTATAGGGGAAAGGACTTAGGAGGTGTTTTAGTCCCACCTTGCCAAGGGTGGACAAAATCCCCTCTCTTTTCCCTATATATATAGCCCTTAAGGCTTCGTTTAGACTTGGGATTTGTTTAGTTAAAAGTTAGCCATTGCAACTTCGTGTACTTCGTTTGTGTCCAACGACCAGACCAAGACCGCTTACGGATCCCCACCATTATCAATACCTCATATATATTTGCAATATTCAGATTGCTTTATCATATTCTTGTACTTTCTGATTGCTGCGTCGGTCAAATTTTTTGCTGCATCTTGCGTTTGCACGTGAATTTCACTTGTGTCTTAGGCTCGCGTCTCTAGCACAGTCTAGCCTAGGACCAGCACTCGACCACTTTGAACGAATTTTCAGCTTGCACTAATTAACGTGGTTGTAGCATTTTTTTCCCACATATATAAAGCCAACCCAGCTCCACATATTTCTACACCGTCTATCCATACGTTCACCTGGCAATCGCTTTAGCCAACTTTTGGAGTTACTTGACACCGCTGGTTGCCGATCACCGCCTGCTGCATGGTAAGACATTGTAAGACATTGATATTTGCTTTACTGTGAGCGTTTTACTACCACATCCTAGTAGTTATAGGAACATTATTTTTGGATTTTGTTTCTTGTTTCTACTAATCATGACAGGATCTAGAGTCAATCCATGGGCTTTGTCGATCGCGGGAGACGTGCCACCACCTATGCAAATTCCACAACGATCACGAGAGGTGCATAAACATCCAAATGCACATGATCAGGTTAATGTTTCTATACCATCATTTAATGGCCGTTTTAGACCTGCTTTATATATTGAATGGGAGTTCGACATAAATATTATATTTGCTTCCCATAATTTTGATGAATGTAAAAAAGTTAAGGTTGCGGTTGGTTCTTTCACTGGTTATGCTTTAGTTTGGTGGAGTGAATATTGTCGGTTACACCCTGATTATATACCTATTACTTGGGATGTTTTGAAACTTGCCATGCGACATACATTCGTCCCCGCTTATTATACTCGTGACATGATTAAAAAGTTGCAACATTTAAAACAAGGTAGTGACACTGTAACGAAATATTATGATACTTTACAAACTACCTTGTTGCATTCCTCTTTAGAAGAAAGTGAAGAAGATTTTATGGATAGATTTTGGGGAGGATTAAACCGTGACATTCAGGAGATACTAATTCATGAAACATGTTATCCTATGGACCGTTTGTTTCGTCTTGCTTGCAAAGCTGAACAGGAGATAACAAGACGTGTTGCCCACAAGATAAACAAGCGGAAGGTGCAAATCCCACGAGTTGCGACGGTTGTTCCTTCCACCACTGCGTCTCCTATCGCAACAACATCCATTGTTGAGAGCACTACATCACCTCCACCATGTGACGTGTCGCCACCTAGAGTGCCTACATCATCTTTGTTGATCATCAGAGGTAATGACAAAGGTACCGATCTTCCACCTCCACATGAGTATGATGAATTCCTTGTCAATTTAAATGAACCATGCGATGAGCTACCCACTACTTTGATCACACCAGCTATTTTAGAGGACTATGTTCATGATTTGACTTTGCCATGTGATCAAACAATTTTGAGTGAACCCATTGAATTAACTATTGATGCAAAAGAACCATGTGAATCAGTGAAAAGATCAGATTTGGATCAAATACGTTTGAAAATAGTTGTGCCAATGTTTAATCATTTTGATATGACCTCTAATCTTGGTGATGGTTCATCACGGTTGGGATGGTTTAATGATGAGCATTGCCAATCTTTTATTATGAATAAGAGCTTCACTTATATGTGCAAACTGAGTTGCAATATTTTCATGCCTTTGACTTCTTGTGATAATATATTGGCTTTATTTTTCACGACTTTTGAAGGGTGCTCTTGTATAACTGTGTCACATGTGCCACAACTGAGATCAGTTAAAATGGATGACATATACATATACAACGTGTACACCTTGTCTCTATTGTTAGCCATATTTCAGATTAAGCAACGCCGAGGACGGCTTTGTTTTCAAGAAGGGGAGGATGATGAGGACATGGCTACCATAGTTACACCCATATCCCCTGTTGTTTTACCTCTTGGAACAGTTGCTAGAGCTCAGATACGCCAATTAAATTATCAGGTACTTTCGTTTCTTGGTAATGTTTCTAGTGTTCATGAGAATATGATGCTGCCTAACTTAGATACATTTGTGTTGCTTGCAATTGAAGGGCCTAGCACGGACAAGAAGGATGAACATTGGAGCATGGTCAAGCACGAAGATGAAGGTGCGTGCAAAGAGAACAAGAACGGAGGTTCAAGTGGAGATTTCCGGACTTTGAAGCCACCATGATGACATACAAGAAGATGGACGAAATATACAAGATGGCCTTTCATAAATTTCCTCCGTAGCTTATTATTGGTGTTGCGCCACCTTATTTTGGGCCAGGCCCATGTAATCTATTTTTAGAGTCCATATTATAGGGGAAAGGACTTAGGAGGTGTTTTAGTCCCACCTTGCCAAGGGTGGACAAAATCCCCTCTCTTTTCCCTATATATATAGCCCTTAAGGCTTCATTTAGACTTGGGTTTTATTTAGTTAAAAGTTAGCCTTCGCTGCAACTTCGTGTACTTCGTTTGTGTCCAACGACCAGATCAAGACCGCTTATGAAACCCCACTTTTATCAATACTTCATCCATACTCGCAATATTCAGATTGCTTAATCATATTCTTGCTTGTTCTTCGATTGCTTGCAGGAATAGACCTTCGTGGTCAGGTTGATCATGCTCCAGCGTGGTCAATAACCTCCCGGAGTTGGTTTAGCGATTGCTAAGGCGCAACGTCGTGCACGTTTGTAGTCGGATCGTCAAAGTCGTCTCCACCAAATCGATAGTTATCATCTCATCGAAAGATCGGGACACCCTCGCCTCTATCACGGCCCTTACACTGTTCGCAGACAGGGAAGGCCGGATGTCCGGGCGTCGGGCCGGATGTCCGGTCGCTCGTGAGGGGCCGGATGTCCGGGCTAAAGGAGGGGATGTCCAGGATGGTGGAGACGACTGTGCTGCTCTCTGGTTAGACGGGGCCGGATGTCCGGGCGGAGGGGGCGGATGTCCAGGGCTTCGGGAGGCGCCGGATATCCGGGGCGACGACCGGATGTCCGGGCTGACGGGGCAGCCTTCTATGCTCCTTGGACGGCGTGTCCGGATGTCTGGGCTGGAGGCCGGATATCCGGTGAGGGGGGGGGACGGATGTCCGAGCTGGATGCCGGATGTCCGGGCCCTATAGCTTCTGCTGCAGAGGCCTTGTTGTGGTGTAGATCTCCAGGGGCCGGATGCCCCGGGCCATGGCCGGATGTCTGAGGCCTGGAAGCTGTTCTTGCCTTCTTCCGTTGGTTCTCTTCTTCCGTGGACTTGGTGGCTTGATCATCTTCATGTGCATCCTCGGAAGGGTCCTCTAGGTACCTAATCATGTACAACATTCCGGACTCAGGTAGTAGCCATGTCTCGAGAGGATCATATGAAATATCACTAAGGAGAGAAGTCACCTCGGTCTCGAGAGCTCTAGCTCGTGCTCTTGTCATGTGTCCTCTTGGTGCTTGATG